>NC_091128.1:69109321-69189321 GCF_040183065.1 Periplaneta americana
GTATTTTATTTGCAGACATGTTGTACTGTGTTAAAATAACCACCCGAAGGTAGCTGGAAGTCTGCAATTGGAAGAGGATTGTCCGAGTAATGATAATCTTTGAAATTGAATACCTTTTGTTACCTCCACATGCACATGACTTTGCCTATTAGTTGTTTATGAACCTGTTGAAGTTCAGTTTTCAGTTCACTTTCAAGAATTGTGCGTGATTATTCAGAGATAGCGTATCCACTGTTGTATATTTATGAACTTTAGTTAAAAATATGGCTTATGAACCATTAAAGTAGTCTCCAATATTATCTTAAAGATGTTCATCCTTTCGAAGGTGAATCTATGTCCATTAATGTTGCTATTTCCAATTCATCTTCGCAATCTACGTTAGAGAACCTAATAGTGAAGTCTGTTGTTACAGAAACTGAAATAACTAATCAATTTGTTTTTCCAACGCATTGACGTGTTTGGCTAGAATATAGAGATGTGACAATTAGGTATAAATTGGAAACTTTTTTTTTTCAAAATGTTTGTTATACATCATCAGTATCAATTACTTCTTAATAAATATACATCAATAATACCTCTGATTGAGGTTCTGGCTGATATGTAGTGTTCTCGCCAAGATTAGACGACCTCACTCACACCACTCTGTTGACTCGTGCCTTACCCAAAACATAATAAAGCATACGGTGCATGGCTGTTAGTTATGCAGCGTTGTCACATTATGACTCTCAATTGGCCTACCCACTGGGCTGGGGAAAGTACGATGCTTTTTTTTTTTTTTTTTTTTTTTTTTTTTTTTTTTTTTTTTTTTTTTTTTAACAGAGAAGTTAGTAGTTGCCTCTTGCGGCAAGATAAGCTGACCTCTCTACTCGGGCTGAGGCCGTCTATGTTTAGCAACGCTGTTACGCCTATAAAGCAATTCAGTTATCGGACGCGGCCAACTGCATAACATAAACATCGAGAGCATGTTGATGTGACTTCTTTGACTTCTTTCCTCTAAGCTGGAGTCCTCTACGTTTGGCGAGTACTATAGATCTATTACACCGTTCTGCATTTCAAAACTTATTTCCTGTTGTTTTCAATCTGATAGGCGATTCTAAACGGATTTTTTGTGCTTTGAATTCGAATATAATCTCCATTTTCCCCCATCACGTCAAGTGTTCAGACAATTCGTGAATAACTAGAAATGAAATTATAGCTTTGTGAAACGTCATAGAAATTATTTTCAACAAGAATTTTGTGAGAAAAACTAGGCCACAATTTGCTATTTGCCACTAATTAGTCATTAATTAATAATAATTAATAATTATAAGCACATTCATAACCTTACCTCAATATTGCACTTCAAATTTTCTCCTCTTTGACCTCCTCTCTTGTTGTTCAGAGCAGTCCCTTTTTAACATCCAGCAAAAGTCCGCCATCTTATTAACACTCCACTTTCCTTGATACCTCACTTCCATATTTTTTATATCCTGGTGAAATCTTTCATCTTGTTCTTGACTAAAATAACATTTTAAGACGGCAGGGATGTCTTGGCAATACACTAAATTTTCTTCTTCAGCAAATAAAGGGATAAGTTCCTTCTCACGATTACTGTACCATGAAAACTATGTACCTTCAGCCAATACTTTCTTTTCTTTTAACCTAGAACCTAACCGTTCTGCTGATTCTTTAAAAAATTTAAATCCCTCACTAAATCATTAAGCTCACTTTGATTAAAATATATCACCAGAAATGTCTGGTTCATAAGTATGATTCACTGGAGATTCAGTTTCAGTGTTACTGCTACTGGATGCAGATGGCAATATATCTGATTCAGGGTGTACCGGAACGGGAATATCAGGACCATGAGGTACGGGCCGAATGGCAGAGGGAATGTTAGGATATAGAAATCTTTCTTGTTTTTAGCTGTATATATCCAATTACCTTAACTGTACAAAAATAACAATCGTCTCCATGATTTGTAGGTTCCCTCCAAATCATAGGGATACCAAAGGGCAAAGACTTCCTTTTTCATTTTTCCAACTCCTCATCTCTTCAACACAACTACGACACACTTTATGAAGGCACCGGGATTGTCCTAGTCTCCTAACTTCATGTCAAAATATTGAAAGTAAGTATTCTTTACAAAAGCTGTTATATTCTGTCCCTGTTTTACTAACGTATATGACCCACATATATAAAAAAAACAAATTTGGGTCATTTACATAACCACGTTTCGACATTTCTACGAAACAACAATATTATATTGTACTCTAGCAGAGTACACACACACACTTCACTTTTACACGACAACCAACAACACAAAACTGAACATCTAATTTTAAAACAACTTTTAAAAGGGGATAGATTTATTATCTCAGTAAGGAAATCTGTAGCCTCCTAAGCTGGATTGCACTTCCATAAATATATTTTTTATTTTAGTAGGTTATTTTATAACGCTTTATCAACAGCTCAGGTTATTTAGCGTCTGAATGAGATGAAGGTGATAATGCCGGTGAAATGAGTCCGGGGTCCAGCATCGAAAGTTACCCAGCATTTGCTCATATTGGATTGAGGGAAAACCCCGGAAAAAACCTCAACCAGGTAACTTGCCCCGACCGGGAATTCCATATATATATATATTGGGACCACTGTTATTTCTCTAATTCATTATGAGTTTTAATAGCAATCTCTAAGAGCAAATATTTCCTTATAATTTTTTATGACCTGAGACACTAAACAATTCAACTTCCTGCTTATAGATAACGTTGGGTTAAGACAGATAAAAATCTCCAAGAATAAACAACTGGGGTGCTATTCATAGACATTTCGCAGCACGCGCTACGAGCGTACTAAGCTAGCACCGGCTATCCACTGGTTACTAGTACAGAATTCAAATCATATCCTATCGCTAACACTGGTTTATGAATACGAAAAACGCTGATCATCCACCGGAAACCCGCGCTAAAATTGTCTATGAATACGGCCCCTGATGTCTTAAGCTCGATTTTTGCCTTTCTAACAAATTACATACATACTGTAATAATATTACATTACGAAAAATATTGAAAACATACAATTTTGAATTGTAAAAAATTCTGACGTGATACGCGAAAATGGATTTCATTTTGGAATCAGTGTGAAATTGTTATTCAGAAACGCTCATTTATTTCAAAACAACAAAATCCATGCAGGACGGTGTTATCAAGCAGTACATCTCACTCGACGATATGTGTCAGAGGAAGAACAATATTGTTTGTATATATCTGAAGTCTGATTAGTGTAATATGTTACTAGTCAGCAATGTATGCAGTGGAAGGAGAAACGAACTGGCCACCCTATCCAATTATCTCCTGGCTTATTTGCCTCATGAGTGATGCTTTATTGGTGTCACGTATGGGATAGCCTACATAAATAAAATTAAAACTATTTATATAAACGAGGGTTGTTCTTTACTGCATATGGCATTATTATAAAACCATATTAAATGTTTGTGTTAATTCACAAACACTGTTTAAAATAGATTAAGATTCGATTAACCGGTCGAATAACCGATTAAAGGCATGCAATTAACTGATCAAAATTCAGTCGATCAACAGCTCTAATTAAATTTGTTATTTCATGAAAAATTGGAATGTTTACATTAGCCATGGCCATTGTTGTTGAATCTCAATTAACATTACGATGTATAAAATGGGGTGTTTGCAAGAAAAGTTTCGTTATATTGGGTGATTTATACAGGTTTTTTTTCACAATTGTACGTACAAACTCTAGGACAATGAAACAAGACGAAAAGTCCTCATAATCATACGTCCAGAAACAGTCCTGTCCAAAATCTGTGGGGTTTTATTATGCCCAAAGAGTTAGTATAATATGTAAAGCGTGCATAGCTGCGCAGAAGGCTACTGAAGGGTATCAATATCGAAACACGGACGAGTCACGTGACTTTGGGACGAAAGCAGCCGATTTCTATTGACTGACAGAGGCGCGTAAAGATTTTTCTTATCTACCATAATAGGTAGAAATATTACGTCGTTCCTATTATACAGAGTGTAGGGGTATAAGTGCCGTCCTTTTCACAGTCGTCGGGGACGGTCTACAGCAGGCCTGCAGAACTGTAGCTCTTGAGAGCGACTGCTTTCCTCCCCTTTTTTACCCCACCCACCTTTTCTAACTGTGCGGTGACGGTGTTCTAGTTACGCTCGGCTGCATCAACATTCATTCTCGGAGCGAAAGTCGATCATCCCAATAGAAGTGGAGTGAGGCTGACGTCATAATTCCCCTACTTGCGAGTTCTGCAGGCCTGGTCTACAGGATCAAAAAATGTCTATACAACAAAGGGTCAAAACTTGATAGTTTTCCCAGAAAAAAAATATTTCTCTTCTTATTTTATTTGCGTTATACTGCTTATATCGTTAGTAAAATTACGAAAACAATTACATCAGTAGGTATATATATCTAGCAAAGAGTTAATATTAGTTTAAATACATATTTGTGTGCTCTATTACGTTTTCGTGAAATTAAATAAAAATACATGCTTAAATTTGTTAATATTCTGGCTTGAGAGACGTGACGTGTTCAGCAGGCAGTACTCTGCACAGACGTAAGTACGAGTCAGCTGAGTTCAAGCTCCCTGTTCATAGGTCTACTACAGAGCGGATTATAGTTCAGTACAGGGTATTCGATAAGCAACTTACAATGTCATTCACAGTTTATAAAATATATCACATGTTAATAATTTATGGAGAAAGTAGTCGTAATTCAAGTGAGACAAGAAATATGTACCGTCAACGTTTTCCTCAAAGAAGGTTACCTAATCGGCAAACTTTTGTAGCAGTTTCTCAACGATTTTTAGAAACTGGGAATCTTTTACTTCGTTTCGAAAATCATACAACCAGAAATTTGTTTAAAAGCGATACTGCTTTACGAAAGCGAGAGAGATAAAAAGTTTTGCTTTAGAAAGAAAGTTCGTGCGATTTTGTGCAGAAAACCATTATTGTTTATTTTTAGACATACAATAACAAATGGAGCAATATTGTTTCATAAAATGTAAATTTACCATAATGTTCTATTAATGAGATTAAAAGTTTGTACTTGCTGTTCCTTTTATGCAAACAACAGTATTATCACAGTCTACTATATACAGTCGCGAAGCTTGAGGTGATTTTTTTCAAATCTCGTGATAAAGCGCTCCAAGCGGTTAGCAACTAGAAACAATAGACTGTCCACGGTCGACTTTGGACTGTGTCGTATTTCCATCGAGTGCTAGCTCGTTGCGTATTTCACATTGATGCTTGTGAAATGTTCGTTATTGGTTGTAATGAAAATGTTAATGGCTAAAATACAATAATTGGAATAATAATAATATTTTACTAGAGACGTAGAAAAATTACGTTTGTTTTAATGAAATTTATTGATCACGTTTTATTTTCAATTCTGGTGGGATTATTATTGCTTAGGCCTACTTTTTTTTCAAAGGATATGTTTTTAATTATAGCTGTTAATTTTGTTGTTATTTTTATTTGTTACTTTACTAGAGACGTAGAAAAAGTCTGTTACAATAAAATTTATTCATCACGTTCTATTTCCAATTCTGGTGTGGTTATTATTGCTCAACCTCATCCCACTTTGTTAACTACGTAAGCCTACACTACAAGTACCAGTACACGTAAGTTACTCCATTAATTCATATTTCCATTATTATTGTTGTAAAGGGAAATGAAAATTAATATTTATTGGTTTCATAGTTAATTATCGCTATAATCTTGAATGAATGAAGCGATTATAGTAAATTTCAGTTCGTTTTGCACAAACAAAAATAATATTAACCTATTTCTTGCAGGTATCTTCGAGTTTATGGTGGAATTTAATATACTTCATTAAAATAATAAATTAACTTTATGCATTTAATATTTCAATAATGGAAGGAAGGTGCTAATTTTTCCAAAAGAACACAACGAAAGTGTAACATATTTTGTCGTCTACTAGGAGAGAGATCTGCGATGATGAGGCGATAGTAGCGATCCTAGTGGTGGGCAACTACCCATGTTTGCATTTTTACTACATATTGAGCTTCGCGACTGTATATAGTAGACTGTGGTATTATCATGGTCCGCTCCTGCATTAGAACAGAGCATCTGCACCGGTATGTCTGTATCCACTTGAACTGTACTGTGTACTTATATGTCCACTCTTCCCCATCCAGCAACATTGCAACAGTCTAATATTGTAAACTTTAATATTTAATTAAATATTGCAATTATAAAAAAAATGTAAGGACATTTTGTCTTCCTTATGGTATGAATAATCATCAGTTAAAATAACGGCACTTATACCTCTTACACCCTATATAATGAAGTTTCCCTGATTGTCTAATTTACGGTGTTTGTCCGAGAATATAGGCTATTATTTGTTAAAATTAATGCCCAGACACTTGGAGTTTGTATAAGACCACTGGTCTTTTTACTTCCCGATTTAATTCACCTTCGTATTTGTGTTCAAAGTTTTTCATGTCGTTGCATTTAATATGGTAACAGTTCGTCGCACTGTTAGTCTTTGTATAAAACACATGCTGGTGAAAAATAATGGATAGGAAATCATGGCGTGATATATCATTATAAGGAGAAGAATAAATTGAATAGTTATATGTGCTTTATACACTAATAATAATAATAATAATAATAATAATAATAATAATAATAATAATAATAATAATAATAATAATTTGTTTAACATGGCAGAGTTAAGGCCATTGGGCCTTCTCTAGCACTCAACCAGCAGTAAAACTGCGATATAAAGAACATTACAAATGTACTAAATACTGTAGGCCTATAGTAGATATAAATTGAAAGATATATATATCATAATGCAATGTAAACAATAAGTCAATGGAAATGAGACATATATAACATATAGAGAGAAAGAAAAAATAGAAGGTGCATAAAAATGAAATAGCCGGAAAGGAGAGGGGGGGGGTTGAAGGAAAGAAACAAAAACAAGAAAATATTATTTATAAACATTTTAATAGTTAATGTATTCATTCGCCGCTGATACGTGGTCTAACGCATCGTGCCTTGAACTATCTTTATGCAATGAGCCCTGGTTCGTGTCTTCATAAAGAAATTCTCATGAAATTTCGGTCGTTATAGAACGGATAGGCCTACTCAACCAACTTCATGATGAATTTGGGGAGCTGTAGTGAATAGCGAATTCCGGTTTCTCAAGCTAGATATAACTGGGGAGGGGACATCGTGCTGACCATACGTTACTCCCATACTGGTTGGATGATCGTTCACCTCTGTTGAGGCATGAAGATGTGAGGCAACCAATCGATTGGTAGGCCTCAGTTGTTTTTGAGCTCTCGCGTACAGGATTATATTATTATTATTATTATTATTATTATTATTATTAATTTATTTTATTTTTCCAATGATTGGAGGATGCTCAGAATGGAACTCAGAAAGAGAGAGAATTAAGTGACTGATTTTGATTTCGTTGAATTTCACTTCGACTTAATTATCTTTTTACAATGGTTTATGGCTACTTTACTTTGTTTTGATTTTTGTGATCATATTTTCTCTCTGAAATGTTTATTTCATGTCATTTTGCCTTTGATTTTATTTTCAATTTTATTGAATTTTGATTTTATAATTATGGCTTTGATTTTCTTTTAATTTGTATTCGTTTTGAAGTTAATTTTCATTTAATTTTGGTTTGGAATTTTGTATTTAATCTAAATTCGGTTTAGATTGTATCTGGACTTCAAATTAAATTTGATTAAATTTAATTTAGGCCTAAATTGCGTATAATTCAATCTGACTTAAATTGAATTTTAATTGGTCGGGATGAGCTGAATTTAAATTGGTTTGAACTCGAATTGATTTGGATTGAGATGAATTTGATTGGTTTGACTGAATTTGAATTTATTTTTTTGGCTTCAATTAGGAATGTTTTGAATCGAGTTCAATTTAATTGGTTTGATTTAATTTGAATTGTTTTGATTTGAATTGTACTTGATTTTGTTAAGGTTTAGTCGAATTTCATTACATTGAATTGAATATGAATTCGTTTTAGTTGAGTTGAATTTGAACTGGATTGTATTGCATTTAGTGTTACGTAGGCCTATGTATATCTTGGAAGAGTGTGCACATGTAACCTTGTCTTCGACACATATTCATTCTTGACTGTTGAAAGAATAGCCATTAGTCCTCGGAGTTTGATTTGTTGATATGTTTAGGTTAGCATTTTAGACAAACAAAAGCAGTTCGAAGTAGAGTAATACTATATGCTTTATGCCACTTTTGCTGTGTAAGTTTAAGGACCGCCGTCTCAAGTGTTGCAATGTTGAATGTCTCGTTGGTATAAGCAGTGACGTCATATTTTAGTGAAGGTATTGCTGGTTGTTTTCCTACGCTGATCAAGGAAGTCTTAACGATTGTAAATACCGTTAAAAGTAGTTCTTATGCTTAGCCGAATGGTAGTTGTGTGCTGTGTTTCATGTAGCAATATTTTTAGCTACAGTTAAAACGAAGGCCACCTGCGTACCTCAGGACTGAGGAGATGGCATTCGATTCCATGCTCGGACGTGGGTTCGAATCTTGCTTGGACTGATTATCTGGTTTTGACGTACAATTACGTCTTTCTCCTGTCTACATTGTAGGAAGAGGGGGTTACTGTAATTTGACCGTCACATAAAATGCAATACCCTCTCTTTGTTCTTCTTGTCCTCATTGTATACGCCTTATCTTCCTTTCTTCCCATTGTTTTCCTTATATTCCCCTTCTCCTTGTATTTCCATTGATTTTCTTGTCTTCCTTTTGTTCTTTAATGCTCGACTATGCCGAAATGTAGTAATTATACACCTGGTAGTAGCCCTTTAATGTACCTCATTAAAGTACACCTATTCATTATAGTTCAGTTGTTCAGCCAATGATAAATCACCATTGTACCATTATAAAACCGCAAGTATCGATTATTCTCGGATATGCAATCGAAAGACAATTAGCGAAACGTCACGGAGGCTGGAAATCCAATACTGTCGCATAAGGTTATGGTCTGTTACTACAATAATTAGCGTTAATTGTAAATAATATTCAAATAAATTCAATTTGTCATCTCGTTTTTCAATTCTAAATTAATTTCCAGGTTATATCAATATTAATGTTCATGTTATTCTCTACATTATATCAAGGTCAATGACATTCTATCCTCGGAAAAAATCAATACTTTCGCGTCTGAGCACATCTCACAATTTAGAAGGTCAGTTCCGCTCTTCACTTAGATAACCATACCATGAATACTTATGAATAATTTCAAGTTATAAATATGGTCGAGCGTACAAAGTCGTATGAAACTTGCCTATAATGGTAATTAAACAAATATACTCGCGTCTTAATTACTACCATTATAGGCTCGTTGCGTAATTTACTATTGTCTTTCCCTTATTCTCTTTATATCATCCTTGATTGTCTTGTCTTCCACCTGGTCTCATTGTATTCCCGTTGCTTTCCTTTTTTCCCATCGTTTTCCTTGTCTTCCCCTAGCTCTTGTATTCCCCTTATTCTCCTTATCTTGCCCTAATTCTCCTTGCTTTGCCCTCATTCACCTTTCATGTCCCTTGATTTTCTTCTCTTCCCTTTGTTTTCTTTGTATTCCCCGTGTATCATTGTACTCCCCATGTTCTTCTTGTATCTTCTGGTTCTTTATATTCATTGTTGTCCTTGTACTCCACTTGTTCTCCCTGTATCTTCTTTTTTGCATTCTCCTTGTTTCCTCGTCTCTCCCTTGTTCTCCTAATATGCCCCTTATTCTCCTTGTATTATTCTTGTTACCCTTGTATTTCCCTTGTTCTCCTTTTCTTTCTATTACTCTCCTTATATTCTCTATGTTTCCTTGTACTGTTCTGCAACCAGGAGATCAACAGTGAAAGGAATGCGCTTACTATTGCGTCATCTATTCGAGCGAAGTAGATCGATAATATTAGATTTATAACATCAGTTTAAAAACCATGCGCTCTCCTGCGTATGTTATTTCCTGTATGGAGAGATTAAAAGACCAGGAGATTAACAGTGATCTAATTTTGTAACTAGGGTAGTATCTATATTTGTGTGTATCAATGTTATTGTTTGTGCTGTGAGAGCTAGCCAATACAGATACGACTACCCACGTGTGTGACTTTATGACAACATTCATTCACAGCATTACCCCGCTTCGTCTCAGTCCCCAAAGACTTTCTCGTGGTTGGAGTACAGTAACTTACTTCCTTGCCTCCTTGCCTTCCCCTTTTTCTTCTTATCTTCTCATTGTTCTCCTTATCTTCCTCTTGTTTTCCTTGTTTTTCCTTCTTCTCCTTGCCTTCCCTTTATTTCCCTTGTTTTCTCCTTGTTCTCCTTCTGTTCTTCCTTTCTCCTTGTTTCCTCCTCGATACCCTTGTATTCCCCTCTTTCTCCCTACATTCCGCTTGTTCTCCTTATATGTCCCTTATATTCCTAGTATTCCTCTTGTGTGATCACACCCATACTTAGTTCTACGTTGTAAGATATGTGATACAGTAAAGCTATTCACCTGTCGTTTCCCTCCCCCCACCCTCAAATTTTCTTCAAATGTAAAGCGACGGCTAATTTTCGTAATCGTCTACTCGTCACATATTTCAGCAATGAAGGAAGCTCAAGCAAAACTTCTTAACTCTGTTCAACAATGAGGATACTTCAAATCTAACTATGTACTTCAAATATTTCAACCATGAAACAAGTTCAAACCAGATTATGTCTAGTTTGAATTTTTTCCTAATTTAAATAATAAACTTCGTCGAACATTTCAACAGTGAAAAATTCAAGCAATATCATTAAAAAAAAAAAACAAAACTTACTCAAATCTTTCAAAATTGAAAAAAAAAAAACGTTCAACCAAATTTCCTCAAATAATTCAACAGTTCAGAAACTTAACAACACTTTCAACACTGAGAAAGTTTCAAACAAATCTCACTCAAATACAGTTTTGACAACGAAAAATGTTGAATCCAAACTACCTCAAATATTTCAATACGGAATAAAATTCAAACCGAAACTTGCCAATATTTCAGTGAAAAATTAAGGTTCATCCACCCTTTCTCAAATATTTCAGCAGCTAGAGAATTAAAAAAAAATCCTCAAATAGTTCAAGAATGAAAAAGCTCTAACAAAACTGGGTCAAAATCGTTCAAATCAGACTTCATCAATTAATTTATTTAAAATCTAACCAGATTTCCTTAAACATTTTAGCTACGAGAAAAGTTAAAAGCAAATTTCCTCAAACATTTCAACAATGAAAAATGTCAACCCAAACAATGAGACATTTTCAAGCGAAAATTCTCAATTCAACAACGAAACATTTCAAATCAGGTTTCCTTGAATATTTGAGGAATGAAAATTTTCAAACGGAAATCCCTCAATTGTCTCAAAATTGAAAAATTTCAAAGCAAACTGTGTCAAATATTTCAATACCTTAACTATGAATTTCAGACCCAACTTATTGAAATATTTGAACAAGGAAATAATTTCAAGGAAAGGTGCCTAAAATAATTCAACGATGTAAAATTTCAAGTTAAACTTCTTGATTATGCAGTGTGTCCGAAAAGTCGCTATGCAGTGAAACTTAACTTACATTTTGTAATTATAGTTCCTACAAGATATGTTGAAAATATCGTCCGTTGATGTCCAGACATGCTTGCATAAGCCTCAACATGTTGATAAATATCTTTCCCAGGGATTCTTAATTGATCTGTTGGATGTTGGCCCTTATTGCATCCCGTAGTTCCTCAAAGTCTATGCAGATTACAATAAATACGTAGTGCTGTCACTATTGCGGATTATCTTCGTATAATCAGGCCTATGTTTTCAGATATCTTTACAGACAAAAAAGAGTGTGGCAGAGTTAGATCCGGTGATCGGGAAGGCTACCGTCTCCTGGAAATGACGCTTGCCGAAGAAGTTGTCCAGAGTACTTATTTTATCCCTAGCGATGTGAGTTGTTACACCATCTCGCTCGAACCATCCTTCGTAGATTCACGTTTCGTCAGTAGTTATGTGAATGGGTGGATAATTCCTTTACGGCACTGTTCTGCAGTAATGGTGTCATTGTAAAAAAAATGGGGCCTATAATGTACTTCCAAGTCATAGCACAACAAACACCAAGCTTTTGGTCGTGGAGAGGGAGTTCCAACCCATTTAGAACCAGAATATGATGATAAAATTAAAAAACGGTCTTAACATAAACAATAACATTAATATAATTATTATATTAATGTTATTGTTTATGCTAAGTATATTAGGACAGAAAAACAAAACTGTCCAAATTTCACTTATGAGTGGGGCGAAAAGGACTGTGCTATATTTAGGACATTGGAATCATATCTATATATATAATTTGAACTGGTAATGGAAATTACGGGAAAACGGCTGAACGGATTTTAATAAATGACTCCTCATTTTGAAGCTTGGAACCCAACGTTTTTCAGAAAAATAGTAGTTTTCAGTGAAATGCAAATTTTCTTACATCATTTTCCTATTTTCAAAAATCCATCTGTCGTCAGTTTTGAAAAATATGGCTTTTCAGAATAAAACAAAACACACACTACAATAAACAATATTACACGAAGGCCATGATCTGCAGGATTGCTGACATATTTAGAGTTCAGATGGCGTATAAAAATAATTTATAGGTCTGATTCTTTGGTCTGTAGTTTTCCGAGTACAACTGTGTATTGGATATTGAGAACTACAAAACTTAAGAATGTTTGATGAGATTATTACCATTAAAAATGAAATATTATTATAGTTAATGCAATATTATGTGAGTAGACCTATTTGCCACTAATTACACACATTAATGCTATATTGATTATATGAAAGTGAAACCTTTTGAGGTTTTATATAATTAGACGCAGAGAAAGAATATTTTAAATTAGATCTTCATTTCTATAATTTACTGAGTAACAGCTATATATATTGTTACTGAAAATTATAAAGCTTAAGTAAGGTAACAATATTGTTATTAAAAATGAAATATTTTTATAGTTATTAGTCAAGTGATGTGGGTTTTTTCATATATTTAATGGCAGTGTGATGTAGATATTTATATGTGTGATTCTCTAATTTTCCTAGGTAGTAATGAGTCATGCTCCCCATTTTAGCTGCGCCTTAAAACTAAATCAAAATTAATTTCGTATTTCTTTGGTTTAATCGAACCTGAAATTTTCTTAACTCCCACCTATAATCCGCAATGACCTGAAATAGCTACTGCATTACTCCCACATGAAAAATTGCCTGATCGTCCTAACATTGTTACTTGCGTTTTCGCATTGAAACTCAAGAACTGAAGATGAATAAGTTCAAGGAAATAACTTTCAAAATTCTGCTATTCTTCATTGGAAATAAATTTGAAAAATTTTAATTTGAACTTCTAATGAACTTAGTTTGCAGCATTTGCTGCACAAGCCACTAGTGTTAATATATTTATATTTATAATAATATTTTAGCAACACATCATACATTTAAATTGCATACAAAATGCAAATATTATTTAATTATTTGAAGGAAAAAAAAACATAATTTTATTATATTATAAAAATACTGCACAACAGCACCAAATTCGTAGTACAAGAAACGACGGACGTGTCTCAAAATTTACTTTTCACACTTCTTAGTCAGCCGACGGTCGGGGAATGCTATGGAATGATGACGAAATGGAGAAAAGTTGACGGAATGATGCATATGTCTAATATGGGGAAACGGGAGAACCCCTACAAAACTCCAACCAAGAGTGTCACTATGGATTTTTCATAGACTTTGTCGGAACCCGAACCCGGACCGCCTGCGTGGCAGGCTGAAGGTCTGACCACTCAGTCACCGCGTGTCTGCGATCGTTCAGTCTGCTCACTCATTCACAAACAGGGCGTGTCATGAGAACAGCAACTATCAACATGAGAGAGAGCTGCTTGCTGACAAAACTGGTTGTGCGTATGTTGTCTGCTGGTTTGTTTTCCAGCGCTGTCGTTATTCTGATACTTTTCATTACGTCTGCACAATAATGCAATATATTTGAAGCCGTCCATTTATAAGCACTCAAACGAATCAATTAATCGATAAAACAAGAGAGGTTGTGAACCGCAAACGATGCCCATGACCTTGTTTCTTGCTGATTCTCAAATACAACTTGGTTGTACCATGCTCTTGAGATGAGATGAGACAATTTTATTCCTTACAACTAATGAAAACATAAATAACTGGAGTCTACCTGGGTAACGCAGTCGGTATAGCGCTGGCCTTCTGTGCTCCAGGTTGCGAGTTCGATCCGGCCCAGGTCGATTGCATTTATGTGTGCTTAAATGCAACAGGCTTATGTCAGTAGATTTACTGGCATGTAAAAGAACTCCTGTGGGACAAAATTCCGGCACACTGGCGATGCTGATGTACAGTGAGGGAAGTGTGAAAAAACCAGAGGCGGTATGCTAACCCAAGATTTTCTCTTGGCATACTCCGTTTTAAGAAAGGCATACCCCCCTCCCCCTTAAAAGCCCTCATAACGAAGTGGAAGTGGGGTAGTCATGTATCAAGGCAGCAACAAGGCAGATGGGCGCGAGAAACCACCATGTGGGACCCTTACATAGGAAGGAGAACACAAGGCAGGCCAAGAAGAAGATGGGCAGATACATTCAAGCAGCAGCTGGGAGGGAACTGGTCAACCATCGCCCGCAACAGGAACGAGTGGAGACAGATAGTGAACAAACTCATATAGAACTAAAATTTGACGAACTCTAGTGTATCTCACATAGTGAATGTGAATATAAATATTGTTCACGTGAAATAGCTCATCATGTGAACCACACCAACCGAGCTTCCCCTCCTGATAGAAGGCCCTAGTCCTTCATGTGACACAGTGGCTTCATTCATTCATTCATTCATACCCCCTCTCTAACAACATACACATACATGATATAATTATATTACAGTAAATTCTTTCGTGCAGTCAGTAACGCGAATCTTTGAAACTCACGCAACACATTAAATTTTTTAATAAAATAATTTCAAATTACTTCAGTTATTTACTAGATTATTTTGCAATGTCCATTGAGACTTATCATTTAAAATAATGTTAAAGCTTCAAAGTGCCTTACTTAATTATTAATAAAAAGTGCAACAACAATAAAAATGACAGTCATTAAATTGGCAACAATGACCACCACAAGCTACAGACCACATCCTTCTATACTTGAAATACTACCGTTGTAAGCATTCCAGGGATTGACTTATCAAATAAACGAGTTTAAATACACTTGAATACAGTTCCTGAAGGCTATGGTTTAGATTTACTAAGCAAACAGATAGTAGGCTACTCTTTGCTGTGGAGAAATGTACTCGTATAAACAAATTTTTACGAATCACGTTTTTTCAGTGACGGTATGTTATTTTTCATTAACGGTATGTTTTCTGGCCGTAGAAACCAGTGGCGGTATTCCATATCGGCACACATCACCTCACTTCCCTCACTGCTGATATAATCTCGGCAGTTGCGAGCGTCGTTAAATAAACAATAATTTAAAATGTAAATAACTGGAAGTACATTTCGGAAAAGGCTAAGTTTGTTTCTATTTAAAACACATGTTTGATTTCCTTACAACACCCAATATAAGAATAGGGAATAGCTCAGTATGTACACAGAAGGTTCTTCAATTAACTCACGAGATGGAAAAGAGCTTCAAGTACCGGTATATAAGAAAAATTTGTCACATTTTGTGCGAAAATATTGGGGGGTCTTCTTCCACATTGTTATAAATGCAAAAATATTTAACTTTTCAGAGCTACTGGAGAATAGCTGTTGTAATGGTCCAACAGAGATGTTCCCTACATTTGTTTTCTGAAAAAGGAACCGTCATGCGGTTTCAAAACGTCGGATACTTCATTTCCATAAACTATTCATACTTTTTTATTTATTTTAGGATATTATTTTACGACGCTTTATCAACAGCTTAGGTTATTTAGCGTCTGAATGAGATGTAGGTGATAATGCCGGTGAATGATTCCGGGGTCCAGCACCGAAAATTACTCAGCATTTGTTCATATTGGGTTAAGGGAAAACCCTGGAAAAAACCTCAACCAGGTAACTTGCCCCAACCAGGAATCGAACCCGGGCCACCTGGACGCGCTAACAGTTACTCCACAGGTGAAGACAGTATTCATATTAAGAATGGCTGAGTGTATAAACAGATGATTCTTAAAAAATGTAAAGAGAAGATGAAATCCTATAGGCCTAGTAGCTTGAAGAGTTTTCGTGTCGAGCAACAGGTTTAGTGGTGAGCGAGAAAGCCTCGTACATTCGCAGCACCTAGCGGTTTAATAGCCAACTATATGATCGCTTTCTCAATTACTTACTTACTTATGGCTTTTAAGGAACTCGCAGGTTTATTGCCGCCCTCACATAAGCCCGCCATGTTCCCTATCCTGAGCAAGATTAATCCAGTCTCTATCATCATATCCAAGTCCCTCAAATACATTTTAATATTATCTTCTCATCTACGTCTCGGCCTCTCCAAAGGTAAGTTATTTTTCCCTCTGGTCTCCCAACTAAACCTCTGTAAGCATTTCTGGATTGGTCCATACGTGGTACATGCCCTGCCCATCTCAAACGTCTGGATTTAATGTTTATAATTATGTCAGGTGAAGAATGCAATGCTTGCAGTTCTGTGTTGTGTAACTTTCTCCATTAACCTGTAACTTCATCCCTCCTAGCTCCAAATATTTTCCTAAACACCTTATTCTCAAACACCCTTAACCTCTGTGCCTCTCTCAAAGTGAGAGTCCAAGTTTCACAACTATATAGAACAACCGGTAATATGATATCTTTCTCACGCTTGAGCGAAACTAGTAATTAATACAGTCCTCTATTCTCCACACGAGCTATAGGAGATCACGCATCTCTTTTGATCAAGTGAATACCTATTATAAAATACCTTAAATTCACACTCGAATTTGAGTATTATGAAATAATTAGAAGTCGGGACTGCCACAGAATAGCACCCCAGTTACCTAATGCCTTTGAAATTTTTTGAAGTAACTTGGTTTACTTTAGAATTATTTCGCTTAAAAAAACTCAAATACGATCTTTTCTGAAAGTTATATAATTTGTATGTAATGTTTAAGTTATTTATGTTGTAGATTAAGTTTCTAAAATAATGAATGGAATTTAATCCCTCTATTATCTTGTTATTGACTGATATTTTATTTCTTACTTGACGTCGTCCTCTAAACGCCATTAGGCCTACTGTTATTTGCAGATCTAGATAAACTGTATTTTGTTGTTATTGCTCATTAAATTTATAGATAGTTGACTTCCTCACTGTTTAATATACCCTGTGCTGTAAAAAATCTTACTCGACATTTACATAGAAATTCACGTTTTCAATATTACATAAAATTGTTTTTTATTACACCCTTGGTATATGACGATTTATCCTAAACTACTGGGCCTTGTTTTATTGAAATTCAGTACCTAAAAGTCAATCCAATTGCAAGATTTTGAGTATGAAATAGTACAATGATTTTAACAAAATTGTTTTGTATATGGGAGCAATAAAAGTTGCAAGTAGCAAGCTTGGAATCCAATATATATTTAAACATGTTTAATAACAAACATTTTCAACCACATTGGGTTATTTTCAGGTTAATATTACATATGTGAATATAGAGAATACATTGATTTAATATAATATATATAAACATTTTGAAATTAATACACCCTAAATGACACTGGGTCATCGTTTTTGGATTAATATTGCATAGGCTATGTGTATATAGAAATTGATAAGATATAGTATACTGTAAAAAAACTCTTTTATAGGGTAATGTACAATATAAAAAATATTAAAATGTTAAACATTGATCAGTTAAAATTTCATATTTTAAAATTTAGGTTGAATATGTCGATAAAATCGGTGTAACAAGTGCATTATGAATGAACAGCGTGTTGATAAGTCTGTGGTATAGTGCGTCGGCTTATGCTAATTTAGTAAAAATCGTATCTGTTCATCATGCTGGTGCAACACAGGTGCTGATGTTCGAGTTAAAGGTGATATATGTGTGACAGACATTACTCCCATATATAATTCAATTATCTGAAAATATTTTCTTGAATAAATGTTTTAACTTTTATTAAACATAATACAAAATGGAAACTAACTCAAAATGAACTGCAAGGAAGTTTAACGCTTTTATTACACTAAAGAAAGCGAAAAATGACAGTGCTAAAAATATTCTAAGCATTTTCATGAGTTTGAGATAGTATGGTGCGCAACTGTAATGTCTGCAACAATGTCTGAGATCATTTCGAACACCTACTCAGATTGCTTCTCTGATGTTACGAGTACAACATAAAACATGCTGCGATGTTAAAATCTGCTTACAAATCCTCTTTCAGTATTGCTGAAATAAATCATGAGAGAATGTTATCAGTAATTAGCACTACTTCATGTGGCAGAGAGGCAATCAATCAGCTGACAAATGAAGGGCAAAGTGCGCGAATGTTGCATACTTTCCAGGCGGTATCTCTCTTTCCAGTATTTTTGCGAGAAAGCGAGACTTCAATCTTCGTGGAATATTCTTTCTCTGTCTCAAAATATTTGTGCACGTATCACCCTTCATTTTATCATTTTAGGAAACCATTATGCATACCCAGGATTATTCTCTGCGTAGAGCAACTTTTTTTCAAATCGAAACGCAATGTTGAATGAACATTTCAAGAAGTTGTCATAACACGAAATAAAATAACAATGTGCATAAAATAACTTATATCAATAGTAAGGGAATGTAACTTACTGTATTTTCTTCAATTCAATGTATTCCGAAATCCAAAAAAATGAGCTTGTAGATGTATCATTTGGCGCGCTGGCTTAACTGTTACCAAAACGTGTGGAATTCCACAAAAGTGTGAGATTTTAATCTGTATGTAGAAATTTGTGTGGAATCCATGTCCGTATTTCTTGCGAAATTCTTGTTAAATATAATTCAAATAATTTTATTATTTAGTATTTATTCTGTTATGATCATGTCTCTCCTTACTTCATACAGCTGTCTTGGCTTCGGCTGAAAGACGGACCTGTACTCCATTCTCTTTGTCTGTTATATCAAATTTTAAATATTCCCACGTTTGATTATCTGGCTTTCCCGCTTCTCACTCCTAGCTTCCCTTCAGAACTGTGAAACAAGCTTACAGCATAATCTGCTTCTATCAATATATAATCATATAAAACCACCTCTCTATTCTGCCTCCTTCACAGAACCACAGTTCCAACCTGGAATTCGCAACTAGTCGAGGTCTGAAAGTTTTTAAATCTTTGCTGCAGAAAAATAATAATTTTACTGAACAGAACTAGTCACTTGTGAAATAAAAGTTGAAAATTATAAGTTACTTATTTTGTTCCATTATTCTCTGCTTATACAGTATTTCTATATCAATTCTACATACCACTCGTCGGCCTGGTTGGCGGATTTGGTATAGCGCTGGCCTTCTATGCCCGAGGTTGCTGACTCGATCCCGGGCCAGGTCGATGGCATTTAAGTGTCCTTAAATGCGACAGGCTCATGTCAGTAGATTTACTGGCATGTAAAAGAACTACTGCGGGACAAAATGCCGGCACACCGGCGACGCTGATATAACCTCGGGAGTTGCGAGCGTCGTTAAATAAAACATAACTTTTTACATACCACTCTCTAGTTTGTTTACTGTAATATTATATAATTTTATAAAAGTCGGTCAAAACTTTTCTTATTTTTCTTTTCCTTTTCATCTTGTGTATTTCCTGTGTCTTGAGTAAAAATAATTATCTGTTAAGTTGTACAGTTATTGTTTAGTTAGTTTAATTTCCATTTAGTTTCATGTTTCATGTAACTTGCACCCATTGTCTTTATGCAGTGTTGTGTAACTTATAATATTGTTTTTGAAATAAGGTATCAATTTAATGTGTTTTATATATATATTTTTTTTATAACCTGGTTGAGTGGAAGGAAAGACCTAATGGCCTTAACTCTACCAGGCAAAATAAGGTTTTCACTACTACTGCTGCTGCTGCTGCTGCTGCTGCTCCTGCTCCTGCTGCTGCTGCTGCTGCTGCTACTGCTACTGCTACTACTACCACCATCACCACCGCCACTACTACCGTCTTGGAGTAGTGGTCAGCGTGTGTAACTCAAAACCAGCGGGCCCGATTGAGGTTTTCCCTCTGTTTCCCCTCAACCCATTGAGGGCAAACACTCGGTGACTTAGATGCCGGACCATGTGCTCATTTCATTGATCCTGCTTACTTCTATACTCATGTTAGCCTACCAAGTGTTATCAGGTGGAAGGACATTTTTCGAAAATGAAAAATTCATATTGCTAGAGGAAAAAGAAACTTTTTGCTTAAAAATGGGATGCGTCTATTGAAATATTAAGTGCATAGGTACTAATATTTTATGATTTTTTTTAAATAACAATTCCCAGTAAAAATATGAAAATTCGTTTTTACAAGTAGGCCTACAGTAAATTGTTCTCTTTATTAATGGTAGGCCTATAGATGCAATTGTTAATTAACCGGAGCACGAAACAATGTTAGTGGCCGTTCTTTACCGTTAATAATATAATCTAGCTGTGATGTCCAAAGGGTACATAGGTTCGAATGTTGTTAGAACAAAATTAGTGTCCATGGTAGTTAATAGTTTTTATACTAGCAATAATCAATATGGATAGTGACGACTTAACAGAAAACGAACATAGTGTGGCCAATTTCAAAATTTAAAAGGAGTGAAGAACATTTTCTACGAGTATATAGCAAGGCGGGAAATTGTTCTCTAAATCGGGATTTTTTAAAGATATTTGTAGGGAAATTTTCATTACTGAATCTGACATCACTGTCCTAAAATACGGAAGGAACAGAATCCGACCTGATGGATGTTCCAACCTTCTACAGGATTCTTTATCATAATCGCCAAAAAAAATTAGGCAGGGGTGCAAATGGCTGTCTTCAAACAATGGAGGGCAGTGAAACTTATGTTTACTTCACAGAGAATTCGGTAAAACCAACAACTCTCCAAAGAGACATCCAACTCATTTTTCAAAAGCAAATACAAGTTTCTTAACACTAACACAGACAATATTTTTGGTTTTCGAGAACAGTTTTAACTTCCTTTCTAAAGACGATGTCTCATTCCCAAGACATGCTATTCAAAACTAAAACCGTCACGTTAACGTAGATATACAGTGCATTAGAACTGTGGACAGCCATTCACTTCGTTGATTGAACGCGCCAAATGTTACATCACCTGGCCAGCTAATTGTTGGGTGTCCGGATACAGACAGGCTCCGACTTAACGTACGTGGATCGTTTCGCAGAATGCTACGTAAGTCAAAACCCCAATGTACCGTTTCGGATCAAAGCCTACGCTAGCGGCACACTCCATGAAAAAGCAAGTTACACTGAAGAATAAACATTGCTGTAACATGTAACGTAGTACAGTATGTTTACAATACAGTGACACACTACACTTGCCGTTCAGTCTGAAGAATGGCGCTTGGTGGCGAAACCATTCTAAGTCATGCCTTTCCTAATAGTGGAGTTGATACCTAAATCCGAAACGTTGGCAGTCTTTACATCTGTGACACTGTGCAAGTGTCCACCGCTGTGGAGTAAGGGTTTGCATGTCTGATCGTGAAATAAGTGGTCCCAGGTTGAAGTTTTGGCTGGGACAAGCTATCTGATTCATGTTTTTCCCTAGGTTTTACCAATTGAAACAGAATTGCTAGGTACCTTTCGCTGTCATAATTTCACCATCATCTCCGTTTCTTTCCCACATTTCGGCTTTGAGGGCCGCCACCACCACACTTGGTCATTAGTTGCTGGTGGTAGTGCTGTATACAGTTCCATGGGCTCTCCCCTTGGGCTCCTAGATGCTCGAGAGTCAGGGGTTGAGGGACCGCGATGATGCCCACGCGGAAAGGTAAAAGGGATTTCTTTAATGTTTAGGGGAGTTCGGGGTCAGGTCGTAGAGGAATCTGTAGAACGGAGGGCATTAAGTCATGCAAATCATTCCATTCTGGGTAGTACAATGAGCCTCCCCAAGCGATCTACGTGCGAGGGCTGTCCCTAAATATGGACTAATAGCTAGATAGATACGGTGCAAATGCCCAAAAACATCACACCATGTTGATTACCGTAAAAATCGTATTCTTGTTACCTTCAATCCAGAAGCGGATTGAAAGGTTTTCGATACCTTACCTCTACATGATACCAATAGGCAATTTACACAGGTTTGACAGATAAAAAGAGAAGTTTCATATATGAAACGTTTTTTAATTGGTCATTTTATCAACTGCTATGGTTATCTAGCGTCTGAGTGAATTGAAGGCGATAATTCCAGTGAAATGAGTCCATGGTCCAGCGCCGAAAGTTACTCAGCGTTTGGTCTTAATGGATCGAGGGAAAATCCCGGAAAAAACCTCAAACAGGTAACTTGTCCCAACCAGGTTTTGAACCCGGGCCCCCTCGTTTCACTCTCAGGCATGCTAAACGTTACTTCACAGCGATGGACCCATATGGAACTTAGAAAGCTGCGCGTTGGCATGCGTTCGATTCCCGTTTGTGCTGACTATGACGTAGAATACATATTTCCCCTCAGCTAGTATGGGCATCCGTTATGGGATCCATAGTGAAACAAAAATGACATAATTTTAAATGCTTACTGTAACAAGACTATGAGCCACAGCCAAATACTAATAGTATTAATAGTTAAGCCGTCAATCAATGTAACTTGTGTGATTACTCTCGCTATACGCTTTAGGACGTCGAAGTTGCGTGTAAAATTGTACTCCGTTTCTGAAATCTGTAAACTAATTCGACTCATTTGGGTGGAACCGGTGACAAGCGAATGGGCGGAGCCTATCAGTGCGAGAGTGTGTTACGGGCTGCATCGGCTCACGGCCGCTAAGAGGTAAGATGCGCGTGGCAGAAGATGATAGATTTTAGACGCTCGTCTTCAAGCAATCCTTTTCCCCAAAGCTGTAATTGACTGGCTCCATCCACTCACCACTTGCACAAAGGACTTGTTTCGTCTCTTATACTTTACAGATTCCAGAAACGGAGTATAACCGTGCCACGCAGCCTCTCTCAGTAATATTTCGGCATTGAGAGCAGCTACAGACCTATGCAGTCACTCGTTACTTTGTAATCTCTGCGATATTAGAGTGATAATAGACACACACGATACACTTTGAGTGAACCATAGTGAACAATTTGTTGTGAGTTAGGACTAATTTCGTAATATCGCTTCATATGAAGAGAAAATATATTTCATGCCCTTCATTAACTACTTTTCTTATCACAGACATATTCACCATACCAAAACTAAAAAAAAAAAAAATATTCAAACCAACACAACTGTAGTTTCAATTCCGATACAGCGAGAAATACTTAAGTAAGTTGAATTTGTATGTTCTTATTTTAAAATAGAACTTTCTCTGTATCGTATGAGTTCTTAGACTTCATTGCAGACGAAGAGGTCGAATTTGACTTATATTTTTTATTAGTTATTTACGATGCTCTATGAACTACTAAGTTATATAGCGTCAATGAAATTGGTGATAGGGTAATGGTACTCGGCGAGATATGGCCCAGGATTCGCCATGGATTATTTGACATTCGGCTTACAATTGAGAAAACCTCGGAAACTCACAAGCAGATAATCAGTCCGAGCAAGATTTGAACTCACGCCCGAGCATGAGTCCCGTTCGTTACCCATGCAACACGTTCGCCCCTTCAAAAATTAGCAATAAACATCCATAATCTGCATACTTCCTTGTGGAATTCTGAATGCAAAAAATAATATTCCGTCAAATTCATGAGCAGAGGCAGGTATTTATGGAGATTAATTTTATTATTTGTGTTTTTTAATATTGGTGTCGGCGGAGATTGTTGGAGATTGTTTTGTACTCTTGGCGGAGATTAATGGAAATTTTGGAAAATACAATTATTTTGGAATTGGAGTATTAACTTAGTATGAATATTACTTTCCAAATAATTAATGTTAAAGGTTCATTGGATTCTGGTAAATGTGCGGCACGGCCAATAAGACAATATTGGATTGAGAATGTATTTAACATACATTCATTAAAAATGAAAAAAACTTGCAGCCGTCAAATTAACACTTTCAAATTATTCGTGAAATATTGAATTCTCCGTCTTTTGAGTTCACTAATGCATTCAGAACACCTGGAATACTATGTAATGGGTGTATAACCAATTCAAAGGAAAAAAAATCCGAAAAAAAAAACAGAATATGAAATTTGCTATAAAAACGACGCAATAGTAATAATTCGCGAATGTGTTCATATTTCGCTATTAGAACTCTATTTCGCGATTTGTCGCGATTGTTTTATCTGCATATTATTATTAATCAGAATCGCTTACTTCGTAAAAATTAGTAAAAATCTATTGTATATCTATTATGTCGTGATTTTTGTGATCTCCATAAGTACCCGGTCTTGCTCATGAGACAGTTCAGCAGCAGAGAGTGTAGAAAGATAGCTTCGTAATATCAACGGCAGACAGTGTGTCAGTAATAAAGTGTGTTTATTTGTGGTGGAGTTGGTGAAATAACAGAAGAAGAAGTATGGCTCTGCTGCATGTCAAATCAATGTTTCTCTTTCAGTTACTTTGTTGACGTTTCGTTGCTGTAGAGGCAGACTAACTCTTAATAATTCAGGCGATGTTTATTGTGCAGAAGATAAGCTTCTAAGAATTGAGTAAGTAAAGTTCAAGGGGTTATTAATGAGCGTCGAAACGTAGCTCTCAAACTGTATACATAGACCTCCACGGCGGACAAATAGGGCATATAAAAAATTTAGCTTTCCATAATAGCAGTAAGATTGTGAAACTAAAGTTTGAATAAAAGATTATCGAAAAATGAATAATACCGGCCGCGAGTAGATAGTGGCCACTCAACTGCTATGGCGCCATCACATTGCTTCCAGAAACAGTAGAAAAAAGTACGGGACAGTCAGCACTGATTTTAAAAACTGAGTTTTGGTGTATATTTTTCATCGGGCTTATTCTTGTTGTCTTTCAACAGATTAAGACATTATAATTAAAATAAATGAAATAAATTGAAAATAAAGTACTCAAAAATAAATTCAACAAAATGAATTGAAAATATAATCTATAAATAAACTAGGTACATTTTGAGAATACACTGTTATAAATCAGCGTCAAAAGTATAATATTTTTCTGAAGAATGGATTTCTTGTAACAATAATATTGTTTGTTGTGAAGCATTAAGTTATAAAATGCAACATAATCCTTAGTGATTTCGCAACAAGTATTAATTTTACTGTGTATGAAACTTCTTTTTGTCATAGTGCACATTGAGTTTATGCGGGAGAACGATATTTCAACACTTGCATTTGTAGCTAGAAATAGGCCTACACATAATGAATTCTATCACTTTTTTAATCTGGGAGCTTATCATCAACACTTTTGAATAGATAGGGTGACCAGACGTCCTCTTTTGTCCGGACATGTCCACCTTTTTAGGTCTTTGTCCAGGGTCCGGACGGATTTTTAAAAAATCAAGAAATGTCCTCCTTTTCGTAACTTGTATGCCTGATATTTTGAAATTACCTGATTTGACGCCTTTTTCAAGTAATTTTCCTGTAGGTGGCAGCAGCATCGACAGAATATTCTCTGCCAACGATCATGAATCTCTTTGCATACAAAGTAATATTAAATTCACATTTTGTGCGGTCTTTGTATGTATGTTGGCAATAATTATAGTTCCTTTGGCTTTCATATGTAGTTAACTGTAAAATCATTTTATATTAATAAGTTTTATCATAAGTATACTGTAACAAAATAGATATTAATATACTTTTAAGTATAATATGGGCCTAAGTCTAAATCTATATAGATAGATATTTTCTGTCTTCTTTAATAATTATAGTTCCCTTGACTTTCACATGTAGCTATCTGTAAAAACATTATTATTAAGTTTTATCGTAATTATTTTGTAATATTAATATACTTTTAAGTATGATGTAAGCCTAAATTTGTACTGTAAATATTTTGTAAGAATATAGATATTGACGTAATTTATAGTATAATGTAGGCCTAAGCTTAAATCTAAGTACATATTTTCTGTCCTCTTTTTTCGAACACTGTCCTCCTTTTTGAAGCTTCTATCGATGTGAATCTCGTCACTCTATGAATAGATCCACCCAGCCTTCTTCTGTAGTAAATGTTTCGTTCATTCTTGACAACACTCTTTTAACACTTATACTATTAAATTATTTGAAATAAATAAATAACAACTTCACTGTGTTAATATTTAAATTGTGGTGTTATTGTAGTTTCGATGAACTAGTCAATCAGGTAAAATAACATCAAAATTTAAATATGAACACAGTGAAATTGTTATTTATTTATTTTTAATAACATAGGCTACTAGTTCTTCAGTAAAAAGGAATATCCCAAGCCCGACTCTGAATGTTTTGATTTAAGAATTTCCTTCAATTTAATATCTTCTTTAGAATTCAGAACTTTCTCAAAATTATAATCATATCAGACATACAAATATTTATTTCAATACTATTACAATACAAGTCAATATTTATAGCTTTTTGCTCTCCTGAAAAATTTACTTCAATGGACTTCGGATGTTTACTAATTCAGGCCTTCCTATTATAATTCAAACTATGTCCACGGTATTCCTTTATGTAACATTTTCCTTTTCTAATGGAGATACTTGACAGGAATCATTCACCCAAGCATTTGCAAACGACTGCCAAAGTTATAGTTCTTTTAGCCGCTATAGGCGTTGCTCTTGGTGCACCATGGAAGGCGACCTACATAGCACCGGAAGTTGATTTTAAATGGAACAATGGTAAAATGTCAGTAGAGGAAAGGGCATACCCTGCGAAAACTTACCACTAAGCACCACCACAATTTCTAATGGACTCACCTGACTCGAATCCGGTTACCAGCGTAGAAAGCAGACGTCCTAGCCGTTCTGCTAACGATGCTCTACTTTCTGTAATCTATTATGTAAAGTCCCGACTGCTTGTTCCAAAATTCCTTTGTTGAGATATTGATGCAGTTTGGTATATTTTGTGATGCTGCTTTTTCAGTATTGCACTTCAAAACACGTTTTATAATCGGTTATTTAATGACGCTGTATCAACTACAAGGTTATCTAGCTTCGATGGAATTTATTGGTGATAGCCAGGTGGTATTTCGCGTGATGGGTCTGAGAATTCGTTACGGGATCACCTAACATTCGCCAAACAGTTGAGAAAACCTCAGAAAAAACCCAACCAGGTGATAAGTACAATCGACGTTCGAACCCACGGCCGAGCGCAACCTCGAATCACGAGTTCAGATCTTTATCGCCAGAGCTACACCGGTGGCCTCAAATATTCTGAAAGAGTCATTCCACCATTAACGATTTTAAGGTTTTTGAGTTGTCATATTTTGAATTTTCCTTTCACCTTCTTGTGTAGTATCCTAGGCCTATTGATTGAAAACGGAGAAATTTTGGAAAAATGGCGCTAAATTCATTCTTGAATAAGTACTTATTGGAAAACTTTTCATAGAACTACTTTTTACCACTAAAAGCATAAATAACATATTGAATTGTCTGCGAAGTTTCAGACAACAATAGGTTACGAAATGTCAATTACAGTCTAAGTTTTGTATTTCTGTAATAGTACACTATGCAACGAGCCTATAATGATAGTAATTAAGACGCAAGTGTATTTGTTTATCAAACGAGCGCAAGCGAGTTTCATACTTTTCATACGAGCGTCTTAATTACCATTATAGGCAAGTTTCATACGACTTTTTATGATCGACCATATTTCTAACTTCAAATTATTCAGATGTATACATTTTATTGTATCTGACAAGATCGGAAGTGACCTTGTTCTAGGTCGTGAATTGTGAGATGTGCGCAGACGCGAAAGTATTGATTTTTTCCGAGGAACAATAATGTCACTGACCTTGATGTAGTGCAGAGAATGTATAACCTGGAAATTGATTTAGAATTGAAAAACAAGATGACAAATTGAATTTATTTGAATATTATTTACAATTAACGCTAATTATTATAGTAACAGAACGTAACCTTCTGCGACAGTATTGGATTTCCAGCCTCCGTGACTTTTCGCTAATTCTCTTTCGATTGCATCCGAGAATAATCGATACTTGCGGTTTTATAACGGTACAAAGCTGACTTATCATTGGCTGAACACCTGTATTGTCATTGGCTGAACACCTGTACTTTAATGAGTAGGTGTACTTTAATGACATGCATTAAAGGACTGCTACCAGGTGTATAATTACTACATTTCGGCATGGTCGAGCATAAAATATATTAATTGAAATAGTATAAAGATGTATACCAAACTGGGGGGGGGGATTAAAAGAAACAGACGTTATTTATGTTGTTATCCTCCCACCTTTGTATTATTAGCAGTAGGGATGTCAGTTCGGCGTGCTTGGCGCCTTTACCCCCAAGGAAATCTCTCTCGTAGGCTACTCATTTCTGTTAGAGGCTGAATGAACATCAAGACTATAAAGTTATTTAGTACGACCGGAACGATTAAGATCAATGGAAAATATATGACTCCCATTCGGAATTGAACGCCTAACCTTCCGGCTGGTCTTAACCGCGACTTTACCGCGCGTCCCAGATTCAGGTTACAGAAATATAGATTTAAAATACATTTCGCTTGACATCTTAACATTATCCATGGAACAGTACAGAGGTGATCAGTATTGTATTGTATTGTATTGTATGTAGTATATTTATGTACTGTAATGTATTGTATTTATATTATTTGTATTGTATTTAAATTGTAGGCCTGTGTATGTATGTATGTATGTATGTATGTATTTTTTTTTATTTTTTTTTTTTTTTTGTATATCAGCATGCTCCATTACATTGGAGTAATACTACATGCTTTACATAAAATATTACAATAATTAGTTACATAATTTATGAGAACAAGATATTTACAATTTTGATTGCGATGTTGAAATTCTTATAGATACAAGTGTTGCCTAATTGTACTTCTTATATTTTAGGTTACCATCATTGTTAATATTATTTCTAATTTCAATTCTGTTACATTTTGCCAAATTCTATGGATTTTATAAATTTTCTGAAGCTTTTGAGGTATGCTGTTGTGAACTGATCAAAAGGTGGAGGCCAGGTTTGACCTGTGCGTATTATACTAGCTCGTAGGATTCTTCTTTCTTTTATCAGTGTGGCACATCTTAGTAGTATATGGTTGACTGTCTGTTCTTCTTTTAGTCTGCAAGGGCACGTTGGAGTTGGAATAATCTTGAATCTGTGAAGGTACGATCTTGTGAAGCCATGACCTGTCACAATAGAAGTAAATTCTGCCCCGACAGGTAAATTTATCTTCAATCTATCTTTAATTGATGGGAAGAATGATTTCGTTATTGCGCCCTTAGTTGAGATAGTCCACTGCTCTTGCCATTTTCTTAAGGTCTTTTCTCTCTCTTCTGTTACTATGGTATCTCTCGGTATTTTGTTATAAGCTATTTCCCCTTCATCTTCTATGGCGGCTTGTTTGGCAAGACGGTCAGCTATCTCATTCCCTACTATTCCGACATGGGCCTTCACCCACCTAAAGAGAACTGTCCATTGCTGTCTCTCCAATTTTTTCAATTCTCTCTTTATATTTTCAATTATTGATGTATGTATGTATGTATGTATGTATGTATGTATGTATGTATGTAGGTATGTATAAGTAACTTAGTTTTCTAATTGAACAGTGTTCTAGGCCTACATATCGATGGTGTTCAGGTAAAAGGGCTTATTCCTCAATTGAATTTTTGTTTCAGAAACAGCTATAATTAAATTTTAAGACATTATTATTAGTTAGATACTTTCTATGAGGAAATGTAAATATAATTATCAAAAAATATATCTCCACATTTTGTAAATAAATTTTAATTAATTACACTATTTATAGCAAAAATGTCGCATTTAAAAAATGAGGATTAAACCATTATATCTGAAAACCATTGATATGTAAACATAACTAGATAGCGTATTAATATCATGTAAAATTACCGAGAAAAATAAACTACTGTATTTTCATAAACAATAAGCTATCAATGAAGCCATTTTCAGTTGATTGAGTAGTTTTGAGAATACGAAACAACTGAAACGAATGTGTAAACTGTGTAAACTACTGTATTTTCATAAACAATAAGCTATCAATGAAGCCATTTTCAGTTGATTGAGTAGTTTTGAGAATACGAAACAACTGAAACGAATGTGTTCAATACATTCCAAATATGCCTAATCGTATTTTACTCTGGGATTATTATTATTATTATTATTATTATTATTATTATTATTATTATTAAGCCTAATATTAGTTAATAATACAAAAATCTTTCATTATAAAATAGTAACGTTCACCGGGCTACATTGACTTTCCGGGTTACTATGACAATGTTCAGGGCTACTTTGACATAAATATGCTTTTTTAATGTAAAGAAAAACTGCAAACATAGCATGAGAAGTCTTTCCACGGTAAAAGGTTCCGGACGTAAGCTATCCCACCATTCGGATGTACGGGAGGGGGATGCTGGGGAAGGACACATTATGAAGCAACCCAACAGAGAGAAGAAAAGAAGACTGAGGATTGGAATGTGGAATGTAGCATTCTTCTGCAAGCAGGTAAGTTGGAAAGCTTGAAGTAAGAAATGAGAAGAAACAAAGTGGATATGATGGGAATATCAAAAGTGAGATGGGAAAATAGTGGTGAGTTGGTGAGTAATGAATTTAGGTTGTTTTATTCAAATGGTGAGTGCAAAGGAAGTCATGGTGTTGGTATATTACTGGGACACGTGTGTGTAAAAGGCAAAATTATATCTGTGCGTTATGTAGATGACCGGATGATACTGGTGAGACTACAAGGAAAGAAAATGGACTTAGTGCTAGTGCAAGTTTATATGCCACATATAGTGGATTAGCAGACGAGAAAGTGGAAGAAAGCTATGACAAGATAGAAGAGATAGTTGAGAAGGAGAAGAAGGGAGCATGCGTAATCCTAACTGGAACGCAGTTGTAGGAGGACAAGATGGAAGAACAGTTGGAAAATATGGATTGGGAGAAAGAAATGACAGAGGAGAATATTTGGTGAATTTTTGTAAAAGAAATGCAATGATTGTTGGAAATACGTTATTCCAACAACATAAACGAAGAAGATACAAATGAACATGCCCAAGGAACGAAAGGAAATATCAGATAGACTATATACTGGTATAGGAAAGATTCCGAAATTGTTTTAAAAATTCAAAGACTCTACCAGAAGCGGATATTAACTCAATCATATCCTGCTGATAGGCGAAGTACATATTCTTCTGAGGAAGATAAGAGGAAGACAGGTGACGAAGAAATTGAACGTGGAAAAACTGAAGAGTGAAGAGGACAGAAGAAAATTTCAAGCAAATTTTCAAGAGAAAGCCGCTACATTAGAATCCACACCTGAGTAATGAGTACTGGACTCATTTAAAAAGTTGCATACAGACAAAAACAAAAGTAGGCCTAACAATAGGATACACAGAAGGTGTGAGAATTAAGAAACCTTGGGTAACAGGGAAAATGTTGAAGAAGATGGAGGAGAAGAGAAAATGGAAAAACATCAACACAGAAGAAGGTAGAAGAAGCTACAGGAAACTAAACAACGAACTAAGAAGAGAAACTGATAAAGTAAAAGAAAACTGGATGAAAGAGAAATATGAAGAAATAGAGGATCTAGAGAGAAAAAGAAGATATGATTTAAAGTACCGCGAAATAAAATGTTTGGACTTCACAGATAAGAACAGGAAATCCATGTGGTTGATAAAGGACGACATCGGAAATGAAATGACAGACAAACAAGGAATACTAAACAGATGGACGAAATATGTAGAAGAGTTATATGGGACAAGGAATCGTTCAGATGACTTTGCTATAGAAGACGAAGAAGCCGTATCAAAAGAAGAAGGATGATTTTATATTTTAAGCAAAGAAGTTGAACTAGCGCTTAAGAAAATGAAGAATGGGAAAGCAACAAGAGTTGATGAAATCCCCATTTAATTAGTGAAATGGTTGGGTGAAGACAAGAAACAAAATTCTATCATCATGCAACGAAATATATGAGAAAGGCGAATAGCCTGAAGATTTTACGGAGACAGTTGTTATTGTTTAGTCAACTGTTCGAAAACAGGTTTGAACGTCATCAGTAACACCAATAAGGCATCACTCATGAGGAAACTAGGCCAGGAGATAATGGAATAGGGTGGACAGTTCCTTTTCCCCTCCAATGCATACATCGCCGATTAGCTACATATTCCACTAATCATACTTCAAATGCATAGAAACAATTGTTCTTCTAATATAGTAGATATACATATTAGCCAGAACCTCAATCAAAGGTAACGGAGGCAGTGTTGATTCCAATACCGAAGAAAAATAATGCCAAGAAATGTAAGGAGTTCAGGACTATTACTCTAATATCGCACTCGGCGAAGATTCTCTTGCGAATACTGAACCGACGTTCATATTCTAAGATGGGAAGGGAAAAGGTACGAGAGATGCAATTGGACTGATACGGACAATCGGCGAAAGGCACCTGGAGAAGAATAAAGAAGTGTATGTAGTATTTGTGGACCTAGAAAAACTTTTGACAGAGTGGATTGGAATAAACTGATGGAGATCCTAAAGAAAATTGACGTGGATTGGAAAGAGAGAAGCCTATTCAGTGATCTTCATATCAAACAACGAGTGAAAGTCAGGATAGAAGAAGAAATGTCAGAAGAAAGTGAAATTGGGAGAGGATGTCCTTAATCACCTACCCTGTTCAACATATATTTGGAGGATTTAGTACAGAACTGTTTTCAGTGCATAAGATTTGCTGATGATATGACGTTGTTAGCAGAAGAGAAAATGATACTAAAGGATATGTTACTAGAGCTAATGACAGCTGAGAGCAGTATGAGATGAAGATAAATGAATATAAGACGAATACCATGGGCATAGGAAGAAAATACAGAAGATAAGCTTGCGAATTCTAAATGAGACAGTAGAGCAAGTGAACAGCTTCAAATACTTGGGCTGTACTATAAGCAGTAACATGAGCTGCTGCCAGGAATCAAAAGGAGGGTAGCAATGACAAAGGAAGCTTTTAATAGAAAGAGGAGTATCTTCTGCGGACCTCTGGAAAAAGAACTAAGGAAGGGACTATTGAAGTGCTTTGTATGGAATGTGACATTGTATGGGGCATAAACATGGACATTACGACGAAGTGAAGAAAAGTGAATAGAAGCATTTGAAATGTGGACATGGAAAAGAATGGAACATGTGAAATGGTCAGACAGAATAAGAATGAAGCTGTGTTGGAAGAAAGTGGATGAAGAAAGAATGATCTGAAACTGATCAGGAAGAGAAAAAGAAATTGGTTGGGTCACTGGCTGAGAAGAAACTGCCTACTGAAGGATGCACTGGAAGTAATGGCGAACGGGAGAAGAGTTCGGGGCAGAAGAAGATATCAGATGATAGACGACATTAAGGATAGGGATCATATGAGGAAACAAAGAGTAAAGCAGAAAATAGGAAAGACTGGAGAAAGCTGGGTTTGCAGTGAAAGACCTGCCCTTGGGCAGAACACTAAATGAAATGAATATTGTTTTTATTGTCCATATAGCGTTGTTGGTGCGGTATGTGGTTAATTATCAACTTCTGGAGTAACTGTTACCTTACTATAGCCTATACGTAAGTTATTGTTGTGCGTAATTATAGTCCCGTCGCTCTAATTTCCGGCAGCCAATCGCGTTGCAGGTCGGATACATTTAAACGTGTGCGTCATGTGATTCGCTGATTCACTTCTTAAGGCTCGATAAATATTTAATATAATCTCCCGCCATTTTAGTTCTTTCGTTGGCGTTCGCAGAAAGCACACGAAGACGTTATTTGCCGCTCAATTATTTGCTGAATTACATTGCGTTTGATTTATTATCATAGGAGCTACGACATGATAATGTTTAACGGTGTGGCAAATAGATTCCTCGTATGGTAGCTCGGCAACGTAAGAACAAAAATGGCGAACGATACTACCTACCTAGACTTTATAGTGCCTTCACTTTCTAAGACGTAAGCAAAGAGGCGGAGTCACGCCGGAAATAACAGCGTCGGGACTATATAAAGCCAGTCGGCATGTTTTGATATTAGTTTCCAGTTATGTTGACATGTCAGTTTTAGTTCGAATTACATTGAACAAACAAGTTAAATTTGAACTATAAACGAATGCAAATGGCATGTCAAAGTAATCCCAAAATACGGGCTACGTTGACACGAAAATAGGGGCGTTTTTCTATATTAGTAATATTTTAGGGAAATCATACCATTATAGATTCATAGTCGAAGGATCTTTTGGTATGATTGAAAACGTTTTTCATTAGGCCTAGGCCTACATTAATGAAATGTTACAAAAAAGTTACACTTTAAAAACTCTTTAAACTATGTAAAATAGCCCCGGTTCAAGGTAGGCCTATATCGCCGATCACCAAACTCTTAAATGTGACATAGGCCAAGGTCCTTTCCTAAGATTCTTTGTTGGGTATATTATGAAAATCGAAAATGTTTCCAAAGCCAGTGTTATAAAAAACGGTAGATCTATATCGCCGATCACCAAACTCTTGAATGTTACATAGACCAAGGTCATTTCCTAAGATTGTTTGTTGGGTATGTTATGAAAATTGAAAATGTTTCCAAAGCCAGTGTTATAAAAAACGGTATATCTATATCGCCGATCACCAAACTCTTGAATGTTACATAGGCCAAGGTCCTTTCCTAAGATTGTTTGTCGGGTATGTTATGAAAATTGAAAATGTTTCCAAAGCCAGTGTTATAAAAAACGGTAGATCTATATCGCCGATCACCAAACTCTTGAATGTTACATAGGCCAAGGTCCTTTCCTAAGATTGTTTATTGGGTACGTTATGAAAATTGAAAATGTTTCCAAAGACAGTGTTATAAAAAACGGTAGGCCTATATGCCGATCACCAAACTCTTGAATGTTACATAGGCCAAGGTCCTTTCCTAAGATTGTTTATTGGGTACGTTATGAAAATTGAAAATGTTTCCAAAGACAGTGTTATAAAAAACGGTAGGCCTATATGCCGATCACCAAACTCTTGAATGTTACATAGGCCAAGGTCCTTTCCTAAGATTGTTTATTGGGTACGTTATGAAAATTGAAAATGTTTCCAAAGCCAGTGTTATAAAAAACGGTAGGCCTATATGCCGATCACCAAACTCTTGAATGTTACATAGGCCAAGGTTCTTTCATAAGACTGTTTGATGAGTACGTTGTGAAAATTGAAAATGTTTCCAAAGCCAGTGTTATAAAAACAGTAGACCTATATCTCCGATTACCAAACTCTTGAATGTGACATAGGCCAAGATCTTCCATAAGATTGTTATGAAAATTGAAAATGTTTCGAAAACCAGTGTTATGAAAACTTCATGAATTCTTAGGCAAAATGCATATTTTAACTGGGTGGGTATATGAAAGAGTTAAATAGAGATACTGTAGGCCTAAATATGTTTCAGCACATTTAGGACGGTACGACCAGTTTTTATTGTTGCCTATTTTAACTTCCCTTGCCTGTTTGAAGGTTTAATACTTTATTTTACTTTTTTCATTGTTATGGGTATTTTCTGCTCTATAAAGAACAACTTCATTTTCACTTCATAAATAAAGAACAATTACGCAAATTAAACGATATTTTCGCTTTACGTGAATCTCTGCTGGGAACGTCACTGTACATTCCCATGTATTTAAATTATTTATAATAGCATGACTACAAGCCAGCCCTAAGCAGAGAGCGACGTTATTATCAGAAGACGAAGCTGCTTCAATTCCCGAGGCGAAAAAAACTCCTGTGTCATATGGCGACATCGAAGGTCCTATAGGTCAGTTACAAAGAAGTACCGGCAGCCAAAGTGTTAAAATGAAGTGTGAAGATGTGATAAGTGCCAATGAGAACGAAGAAAATCTTAATTACATTAATGATACTGTCAAAGGTGACTGTTCTACCGTTACTGATATGAGTACATCCACAACAGCATGTGTTTTGAGAATGCTCTAATGATTTAGTGGAAGCAGAACGATATTTTTCCAGGCGGCTAACAATGACAGTTGAGAACTTGAAAAGTAGTCCTGTTTTGGCATGTAACTTAGAAGAGTAAGAGTGAGCTTAAATACTAAAATGGGACACAGATGTGAATTAACTATCCTATAGGCGTATCATTATATTAAAACTTTGATTATTTACTGTATATTTTCGTATTTTGAATTTTAATTGCTTATTTTCCTGCCTGTTTTTGCCAAAATAAATGCCTGAATTTCTGGGCTCTAATAAATAATTAAAATAATTTCGTTATATCCAACTGTACTAAGGGTTTTGGCTAACAGCCTTGGACCTTCGTCATAAACGAAAGCGATTACCATGGAAAAGAGTATGTTGTTTGATAAGTAGTTACTCCATGTTTACTGATAAAATGTTTAGCCGATTCTATATTGTAAATTTCTAAAGAAATTATATAAGCAGTATATTTTCTTCCTCGAAATTCAAAACTATCTTTTGACAAAGCTTAACAATCAGTTTGATTTACGAAATTATTAACCAATGTATTTATGTAGAGATATCAATAACAAAAGTATAAGTTAATGGTCAAGATTGTTGAAATTACCGAAAATGTTATAGGAAACAACGAAAAGTTGTATTTTACAATAAACATTTTCGAAAAGTAGAAAATTGTTTTCTAGTTAATGAGACTATAAATGATTTTTTTTAATATTTAGAGAGCCTTTAAGGGCTAATACTGATAGCCAGGGAAAGGATTTATATGTAAATACATATTTACTTATAAAGCTAATATAATTTATATTTTGCATTATCTTTATGTTTCACAATGTGTAGGGTTGAAAAATCCTACTTTTATTTTCCATATTTTTCCATATTTTAGAGTTTAGTACATATTTTCGTTAATTTCCATATATTTTCCATATTTCATATAAAACAGTCCATATTATATTAGGTTTAACAATAAAACAAAACAAAATTCCATTAACTTTTAAAAATACATTTCAACAATAGAGATTTAAACACATGTTCAGTAATCCCTTTAACATAAGAGTTATTTGAAAATTAGCAGTCCTATCAACAATGGGAAAGTAAGTTACAAAACTGTATTAATTTAATTTAAAATTTTTAACAGACTTCAGTTGTGCAACTCAACAGTTAAATGCCAGTCAGAGTACACATAGGTTCAGTTTTGTAAATCATACTATAAAGACGGTAAATATGCCAAAAGTACGTCATTCAGTCAATTTAAAATCAAAACTAACAAGTTACATTTCAGAATTTAAAGAAGATGGTTTATCAACTGACAATAAAATATTATTTTGTAATTTGTGTCAGTGTGCAGTATCATCTACACAAAAGTTCCTGGTGCAACAACACATTACAACTAGTAAACATCAGGCCAACAAACAACTAAATTCCAAGCAGAGACAATTGTTTTTAACACAACCAACAACATCGAATGTAAGATCTGAGTTTAACATCGACCTGTGCCGTTCTCTCATCTCTGCTGATATTCCTCTCTACAAACTAAAGAATAAGGTCTTCAGGGAATTCCTTGAAAAATATACTCAACATACAATCCCGGATGAGTCAACACTTAGGAAGACGTATGCTCCATCCATCTACGATGAGACAATACAGAAGATAAGAGATGAAATTAAAGATAGTTCAATTTGGGTTTCCATTGATGAGACTCCCGACAAAGAAGGTAGACTTGTTGGTAATGTAGTTATCGGTTTGTTAAGTGAACAATATTCTGAACGAATTCTTTTACATTGTGATGTTCTAGAAAAGTGCAATAACAAAACTATAGTTAAACTGTTCAACGAAGCTATGGGTATCCTGTGGCCAAAGGGTATTATGTACGATAATGTGTTATTCTTTATTAGCGATGCTGCCCCTTATATGGTCAAAGCTGGACAAGCATTATCTGTTGTATATCCTAAATTGACTCATTTTACTTGTGTGGCGCATGCATTTCATCGTGTGGCAGAAGTGGTCAGAGACAATTTCCCTAAAGTAGATTTGTTGATTTCATCAGTGAAAAAAGTATTTCTCAAAGCTCCCAGTAGAGTTAACGTGTTGAAAGAAATGTACCCTGAAATTCCATTGCCACCAAAGCCAATTTTAACTAGATGGGGTACATGGCTAGAAGCAGTTGAATATTATGCCGAACATATAGACTCTATTAACAATGTTCTCCTTGCATTGGACTCTGAAGATGCAGTCTCAATTGATACTGCGAAAACAGTTACCTGTGACATAAGTGTGAAGAATGACTTAGCTCACATTCAGCATACATTTTCATGCATCATAAAAACGCTCAAAAGTCTCCAAAATAGGCACCTTTCACTATCTGAAAGTTTTGAAATTATAAATAGTACTGTGGAACAACTGAATCGTGGTAGAGGTAAAGTTGCAGATGCAGTAAGAGCTAAGGTGGACACTGTACTTTCAAAAAACCCTGGATATGAAGAACTACAAAAGGTTGTTGCTGTGATGAGTGGTGAATCAACAGTGAAGATTAACTTGGACTTATCCCCAGCAGACATTGTGAAATTGAATTATGTACCAGTTACTTCTTGTGACGTCGAACGCTCTTTTAGTCAGTATAAATCTATCCTCAGAGACAATAGAAGAAGATTCACTTTTCAGCACTTGAAAGAAATGTTTGTAACCTATTGTTACGGTAACAGACAATAAAAATTGTGTTTTGTTGAAACTACATTGGAAGATAAGGTACGTCCATTATATTTTTTGTTTAGTTTGATTAAAATGTACCAATATTTAACGTACATAGTCATTTTTTTATAATTTTAAGTCCATATTTAATTCCATATTTTGGTAAAAATCCATATTTAATTCCATATTTTGGTAAAAATAACTACATATATATTTACATATTTCATATATTTTTAGTCCATATAAATCCGTTCCCTGCTGATAGCTATGTTTTTTGTGGTTGTAGTTGGAATAGGTCTACCTATTTTCTTGCATAAGTCAACAAATAATTTAGGGATTATCCCTCTAGCACCGATTAGAAGAACTTCAATGTCATGGAGACGACTATCGCTCTGCGAAAAAGTTACTATTTTTGAAAGGGTTGTCCGGCAAGTAAACTTATGCGGGCATTGTTGATACATCGAGGGATTATTATCCTTTATACACTACCATAAAATATTGGATTATGGAATTTAAAAGAGAAAGAACGGAGATCAGAGTTGAACACCATGCTGGAGAACCTATTTCTGTGACCATTTTCAGAAAATATCAATACCGTGCATGATATGATTTTGGATGTCGATGAATTGAGCTCAAACATATATGAGAGATTTTGTAAATTTCTTCTGAACACATCTTTCACATCGTATAGCCTACATCATGATTTGGGCAGGATAAAATTAGGCCTATCTGTTAAATGGATCGCTATATTCTTGAACGCTGATCATAAACATTCAGAGTGACAATTTCCAAGCCGCTTTGCTGCCGCTTTGAAGTGGATTCTTGTAACTTCCTGGATCGTATTATAACTAAAGCCTACACATGGATCCATCATCGTGACGCATGAACAAAGTGACAATATTGACAGAATAGAATCACTTTGATTCTCCCAGTCCAAAAAAAGAAATTGCATTCAAAAATTGGAGGGAATGTCCTCGCATCAGTTTCCATGAACAAAGACGAAGTAATTATAACAGACTACTTAGAAAAAGACAAAGGAGCGTATTATTTTTCACTATTAGCTGAGCTTCGAGAAAAAATTGTGGAGAAACATTGTGGTAAAATTACCAAACGTGTGCTATTCTTACAAGACAATTCACTCGCTCGTAAGTTACTTATGCAGTGGTTTCCGAACTGGGAAGTCATTTAAAGAGCTGAGGGGTCGAGAGATGATTTACAAAAAAAAAAAACGCATTATTAGCATATACATACTTTGTGTTCACAAACATAAACAACATACAGTAGGGTACAGAGGGGTAAATCAGATAGCGGGGCTATACGGATAATGTTAAGGGTTTTCGCATGCTCTGTTCTACCGACGACGCCATATTGTCGTTTTTCATAGTGAATGAAAGAGTGTTGTTAACATTTGTGGTTAGTTTGGTGAGAATTCTACTATCCTGAAACAAGCAACACGAATTATTCTAACGGACGGTAAGTAACAAATATCTCTAGTATGCAACATGTAATGTTGTGGTTAGTGAACGTAAGCTTTATTTGTCTTCAAATACTAAATATCGTATAGCTTTTATCTATGATGGTGTCCATGGTATGTAACAGTCCATCAGACTGGATGGTGTCGCTATCCCTTGCATTGTCCAGTAAGTAGGTTCTCCTTGGTTATAGATAACCTGCGGGGCTATTTGGATACATTTTCGTGGGGCTATACGGATAATAAATATATTTTTTTCTCGTGCATAATTACTAAAAGTTACTTTCCATTAACGAATGAATATTTGTGACATTTCTCCAGCACTTCCAGGAACATTGTGCACCAGGAAAAGTTCTTCTGATTGTAGATGGTCATTCATCCCATGCACCACTTTCTGCTCTTGAATACTGCCAGAACAATGACATGGAAATCCTTTGTCTTCCCTCACACATAACGCATATTTTGCAGCCTCTCAATCGTTGTATTTCCAAGACACTCAAAGCTAATTATCATTGTGAAGCAACATCACGACTACACAGGAATCCACGATCTAATATAACTAAGATCCAATTCTATTGATTGTTTAGTGAAACTTGGATGGGAACTGCATCTGGCAATAAATGGGTTTTCCTATATAGGAATTTTCCCCTTCAGATCTCAAGCAATCCAGGACTTCCATTTTGCAATTTCTGAGACATATAGGCCTTCTATTACTGCCACTACCGAAGACATGCAAAACGAAGAAATAGTTCTACCTGAAGAACAGCCTAGTACTTCGCAGCCTCCTGTGCAAATCGCTTCTGAAAATCTTAGAGAGGTTCTTCCTAGCCCTCCAAAGAAAAGAACGCAAAAATCTTCTCGAGCTAAACAGCCTGTCACAGCATATCACCAGAGAATATAGCAGCTGTTAAGGCAAAGAAAGAGGTTCAATTAGGGCAAACAAACTCGACTTCAATTCAGTGATAGGCCTTAAGAGAATGTCAAAGAAAGTGGAAGAAAAAATAAAAAAGCTAAAAAGGCAGGTGAAGAGAATAATGACTATAAATGTGTGTTTTGCATGATCAGTTACTACTCCAAGTCATCAACTCTGAAAAGTGAATGGATTCGCTCCCAGAAATGTAAGATATGGTTTCACGAGAAGTGCGTAGGAGCACAAGGAAGAAAACAATTCATTTGTGGTAAATGCTTATAAAATAACTATGTAATTAATAAATTAGTTTCAGTGCATAATGTTATGTTTTATTTAACGACGCTCGCAACTGCAGAGGTTATATCAGCGTCGCCGGATGTGCCGGAATTTTGTCCCGCAGGAGTTCTTTTGCATGCCAGTAAATCTACTGACATGAGCCTGTCGCATTTAAGCACGCTTAAATGTCATCGACCTGGCCCGGGATCGAACCCGCAACCTTGGGCATAGAAGGCCAGCGCTATACCAACTCGCCAACCAGGTCGACAGTTTCAGTGGCATAAAATACCAACATTACATAGTTTTTTCATTGCTATCCATATTACCCCTCATCAGTATCCAATTAGCCGCTCTCAATTTCTTCATTTCCAATTTGTCGGGTAATTCGGATAGCTTAATTTCAGTATCAATAGTAATTTCTCTTTAGTGAAATTAATTTTACAGTACGACAAAATAATGTACTATTTGTAAGCTTATGTCTACTTATTTTCTCTGTACAAGATCAAGTTTTTCTGAATTAGAAAATTTTTGTTAACCTATCCTAATTACCCCTCTATACCCTATAACATGAAAACGTAAAATACATTCAGTAGTTATACACTAAAGTAAAAACTGATTTCATTAATGCGAAAATGTGTTCGTTTTTTATAAAGTAGCTCTCAAATCTGTACTCTGTATTCGATACACACATAGTGACATCACTTTCAATTCAAATGAGATTTCTCATCGTTGTTTTGATGGCAATCATAGACTCTTTCAAATAGTTCTTATTAAAATAATATAAGAGCTTCTTTTGCAAGCTCGGGGTTTTCATGCATTCTTTGATCCAGAACTGGTCTACACTCTGCGAGAAAGCCTAGTCCCAACATTTTATCAGTAGGTAGGCCTACATACATATTTAAATGATTTTTTTTAAATTTCAGCCAGTTGAACGCAATTTCCAAAAATCCATCCGTGACTCTCATATTGTTCTGTAAGTCTTCCGGAAAATACTCAAAAAACTGTTGTTTCGAATTGTGAAAATTTAATTGCCTGTTCGTAAAACCAAACTCAGTATTTGTCATATCATACATAGATAGGCCTACAATAAATTTTCCACGAGGTCTTTAATGCACTGGAATGCATCATATTTCCTTTTATCAAATTCTCTCGACGAGAAATCAAGCTTCTTTATAAATTCTTTGATTTTATCCCTGGCTGTTATTATGTTAATATCTTGGTCTTGGAAACTACCAGGCCTATTCAAAGTGTTTAAGTGTTCGAAAATATCAGCAAAGTAGGCTACTAGAAATGATGTTCATGTAACATTTTGTGTTACTGCTGCATTAAATTCTTCTATTTTGGTATCCTCTAATTTTGAATAAAATGATCGTTTTTGGTTCTACAGGGATTTATATTTTTCGAATGGGGTTAAGTACCCTACCAGTTCAATAGTGGGGATCGCGCGAAAGTGGATCGTGCCTTCAAAAAGTTTGGGATCTACTGTTCTGATGTTGCAGAAATTTGATCAAGGAGACTTTTAATTGATTGATCGTTCACCATATTCTCCAGATTTAGCCCTTTCAGACTATCACTTATTTCTGAAGCTAAAAGAAAAATGTTTTCGTCGAAAGAAGCAGTAATAAATATTGTGGAAGAGTGCTTTGCATACCAAAGTAAAGACTTAAAAAAAAAAGAGAGACATAGCACTGTTTCATGGCCGTTGTGCTAAATCTATCCTACTGTTGAAAGGTAATTTATGTTCAATAAATAAAAAATTGTTTCAAAATAGGGTAATTTTTTTCTTCTTAGGCTAAGAACCAGTCAACAACACCTCTTACTTTAAATCAGTCTCAAATTAAAAGAACCGATAAGTTAATGTCAAAGATCTTGGTGCATTCTTCAACAGTAAACTTCGTTTTAATAACCTTAATTTACAACCATGGAATTAGAATGGGGGGCGTTATAGATCAGTAACTTAAATCTTTCTCTATGCCTATCTCACTTAGCTACTATAATACTTCGCATTGTTGAGATCAAAACTCGAATAACTTACGTGTTTGTAGCTTATAATTCTGTTACTACTGACTCGGCTAAATTAGAATGCATATCACTGTGTGCTTATAGATTTCTGTGAAGCTACTCCAAGAGTAGTTACGATAAATATTGCTATTTCTTCAAGTGTTACAGCTTATCCATATTCCCTATGCCTTCTTGTTATTCAAGATCCTAATAGTATCATAATCTGTGAATCTTTCTTAAACAATAAAGTTAAGCTTAAGCTTAATAGGCTATAAAAGGTACAGATTGTCACAATCTTTTGTACAACAAGAAAACTAAATATCTTTCTACTGTTACCAGATGCATTTAAATGGCAAATTCACTCTGTAATAATTACGATCTTTTACACATTAAACTCATAAATTGCATAATCTTTGACTAATTGTTAATTATTATTTATCATATGTGTTATAGTGTATTAATTTATCATTATTATTATTATTATTATTATTATTATTATTATTATTATTATTATTATATATTGTTTGTATTTTCATCTCATTCCCATTTTCTATCATTCATTCTCATCATCATTTGTTGTTTTGTTCTGTTCTGTATCGTGCTAAATTGTAATTGGCCTTGTGGTGTTGTTTTGCACGTTAATATTCTAAATAAAAATAAATAAATTAATTAATTAATTATTAATTGATATTTCTTACACGACATATATCTCACTAAAACAATGTTCGTTTAATTATACTAACAGAAAAAAAAATGTACTCTAGTCAGTTGTCGTGAGAAACTTCCATACGATACTAGATCTAGGCTACTATAATCTGTAGTAGTGATATTGCTTTCCTAGCGACTACGATTAAGCCTATATTCCTAGAGAATTCGTTGATTTCGTGTAATATGTAACATTCTCTATCACAGCTACTTCCAACTATAGGCCTATAATCCAACATAATAGTGAAAACTTTCTATAACTTAGATACCCCAGTCTTGAATTGCTAAGTTGATTTATATCAGTACTATTATTATGATTATTATTATTATTATTATTATTATTATTATTATTATTATTATTATTATTACTGGAAGATTAACAAATTTTAAAATATGTCAACGAAATTACGAAGCAAATTCTAAAATATCAATGCAAAGATATAAGAAATATAAGAAAGCTATTAAAATTATTATAGATTGAAATGATAACGGGTCATTTGGTTAAGTAGGCCTATACGAAAGAATTATTATTATTATTATTATTATTATTATTATTATTATTATTATTATTATTATATTATTATATTATTATATTATTATATTATTATTATTATTATTATTATTATTATTATTATTATTATTATGGAAATTTAACCAATTTCAAATGTATCTATCACTAGAAAATCCCAAGGCTAATAATTCTAAAATATCAATCTCGTAAAGAGACGAAATCTAAGATGGCTGTTCAGAAGAATTGGATTGAATCGGTAAGGAATCTTTTGGTCAAATACATAAAATTATTATTATTATTATTATTATTATTATTATTATTATTATTATTATTATTATTTATCTACACCTGATTCTCTTCTAATACTCTACCATAGGCCTACATTAGTCAGATCGAAACTCGAATAGGCTATGCATTTTTAGTCTGGGATTCTGTTACAACTGAGTCGGCTAAATAAGGAAATAGCTTATCCAAATAAAAATGCATATTCTTATGTTCATACAGATTTCTACCCAGTGACTCCTGGTACAGCTACGAACTGTGATAACTTTAATTGTCTAAGTTGATATTTCAGATGCCATGAACTTGATTATCTATTCTTATGCAAGATCTTCAAAGGTGAGATAGCCTGTGATTCTTTAATAAGCAACATTAACTTTCGTGTTCTTATGAAAAGTACGAGAGTTCACAAACTTTCCTATAATATAAATTCTAAATCTCTTTACCCATTCATTATATAGACTAGACTTGGTTTTATAGTGTATACACTTACTTCCGTAAATATTTTACCATTAGTCTATAAATTTTCATTATTATTTTTGTTCTGTTATTTTTGCATCTATTAACATTATATTTTTCAATTTCACCAATTTAATGTACAGATTAGTTTTGTATAAACCTACCTATGTTTTGAATAAAATTTGTCAACGTTATCATTGCAACTTTTATTGTATTCATTTTATTGTTGCATTATTATTGTATTCATATAATGTGCTAGCTTAGGCCTATTATTGGCTAATCACTGATGGCTAGCACATTAATATTAATAATAAATAAAATTAATATTATTATTATTATTATTATTATTATTATTATTATTATTATTATAGAATCAGAGATATAATAATTCACCATACGGATATTGTTTCACATTTCAGTAACTTCTACAATAACCGTAACGGCCTAGTGATATAGGCTACCTAAAGATCTTACACACGCCTTATGACCGCATGTTAAGGCGTGTATAAATAACAAAAAGTTAATTACTGAGATTAAATGTAGGCAATGACGTCATTGAAATCATTTATCATTTGAAATTAACGATATAACGCTTGCATGTAGTTCTAAACGTCACATGAAATGTAAAATGTAGTTCCATAAATCCAGGATTGTGGTTTGAAAACAGCACTATTCAATAGCGATTTGTGACAAATACATTTATTTAATGCTATTTACATTGCAACATGCTGCTTATTGCAACATTGAGATGACGTTGTCACAGCGGTCACCTGGCAACCAATTTAATCTTGTTATGAATGTAGTAAGAAACTGTTAAAAACACACTTCTTGCTATAAGAATTGACAATCTGAGATATAATATTATGTTTGAAAGCATTTTCTGTAAAGTCAGGAGACCGGGATGGACAACGTTTCCTCTATCTTGTTGTATTTTTTTTAACTTGAAATAATAGTAATCATAATAATGGATCTGCACTCTATATTTGTAATAATAATATCAGTTTATTTATTGCAGTTTGTGCATGCATCTTTCTAGTTCCTCGTATCCATAAGAAGAAGATTGTAAGATCAGGTACATAATGCACAGCAACCGTTCACTCCACTATTGTTCTAGCGCCGAATATACAATACTAAGAGATGGAATGGTGAAGAACACGGGTTTTCTGGTGAAGTTGTTTGTCGAACACCCTATGCTCGTTGAAATGAGTAAAGCCGTAAGAGACATAAACTCTAAAACATTTTGTAGTTATGTTTTCGTAAAAAAATAAGACTTATTACACAATGGATATTATTGTTTGACACAACTCATGGTCTCCCTTTCCTCCCACCCACCCTCGTAAAAGTCACGTAATTTTCTTCAACAAATCGCCACAAGTTTATACATAGGGGGAGTGGGGGAGTAGGGGAGGAATATTTGTACAGACCGGCCCCGTGGTTAGACCGACCGATATGCAAAGTGGGTTTTATTACATCATCACCCCTCCTGTGCGTGCAATAAGGAGGTAAACGTCCCGAAACAGATTGTAAAACTTAGTAACAAAAGAACGAACACTTGATATCCCTAATGGTAACACTAGCATAGACCTATCATAACCCAGAAACAACAACAAAAACCCAACAGAAAGAACATCGCACAGTGCTTTACACCCTTCTTACACGCAACTACCTGACCGATGGAAAATAAAAGGACGTTTCCTGCACTTATGAAACACAACTGACGTTCTGCTACTTGGTATAGGTCGACCAAGATTTGCTTACCGACGGAGGGAATTCAAATGTCTGTAACCTTTCGCAGCGCTGCAACCGTCAACATGAGATTTCAGGCTTCCACTGTGGCAGATTATGAGCTCTCTAGTCGTGTGTTGACCTTCAGGAGCTGCTTACAGGTTCATATCGCTTGAACTTGGAAAGATCGCCTACATTGTCGTGTCTATTTTATTTTGCTATCTCAAACAACACGGTTGTTATAGGCTACCAGTTGTTTGGGTAACAGAGTAGGCAATCATTTCAGTTTCAAGCGATGTATCCTGAAAATTACGTCTGTAAGTGATTCCGGAAAGTTGAAACTTTTCAACTCACAATTTGAGAACCCAAAATCTTTTTCTTCTCAGCTCTGAACATGTTATGGCCAGGGCGAGTTTTTTAGTTATTTGTACTGAGCCATAGTCTATGTGCAGAAATATCAAACGTCTCTGACCTATGTACTGTAAGGTCCCATCATCTGATAAAGCAAGGAGAGTGAGAATGTTAGCCTATCTGTTAGATTGTTTACTGAAAGCTACAGAGGGGCGGAAATTCTTCGACATTGAGATATTTGAGACTGTATGCGTAGAATTCTACAGAGGAAGGGATTAGAGAGAATTGTCTATGAGTGAATTTTCAGTCTCCGAAATAATTTAGGTAAATGCATAACGGTCACAAGAGCATTATGTATGCCAAGGCATATCGAAAACTCGGCTCTTGGGAGAATAGCTCTTGCTGTAGCCTATAACAGATAGGTTCACCTCTCCTTGCATTCCCTGAGGATGGAACAGATTCATAGCTCCGACACGTTGGCTCCGTGGAAGCCTGAGAATTGTAGTACACCCCGGCCGGTAATCAAACGTTGCATCGCACTAGTTCGGACAACACGGAGGAGGCACTTTGTTGACTCAGCTCCAGGCTGCGCGGGGCGGTCACAGGTAGAACTCCGGCGAGCTGGGGTTGCTGTGGCCGGAGGAGCTGACGGAGCTGTGCACGCCGTCGGATCCGGCGCCGGCCCTCAGCAGGTCCAGGCGCTGCTTGTAGTCGTCGCGCTCCTGCGCCACCCTGCTCAGCTGCAGCTTGAGGCGGTGCAGCTCCGCCTGTAGCGTCCTGTTGGTCACCTCCAGCTCGTGCCGCTGCTGCAGCCGCTTGCTGCGGCAGTTCTGCGCGTAGCCGCGGTTCTTGAGCGTCCTCCTCTTCTGCTTGAGGCGCACCACCTCCTCGCGCGGGAAGCCGTGCAGCCGCTTGTTGAGCTCTCGCACGGACAGCGACATGAGTGCGTCGTCGTTGAGGATGTCGTCGGCGCCCCCCGAGCCGAAGCCTAGGTGCTGTCCGCCCCCGGGCGACATGACGCTGCTGCTGCCGCAGCTGAGGGGGCGCGTCAAGCCGAGGCCGCCGCCCGGGGTGCGGGGACTGACCGGTCCGTGCACATCGTCGCCCATGTAGTCGCCGTGGTGGTGGTGATGGTGGTGGTGCAGCGCCGGCAGCTGCACCATCTTGCCGCCCCCGCCCGCGATCACCGTGGCGTGCAGTTGCTGCTGCTGTTGGGGGTTCACTCCCCAGCAGTTGTCGGGCTCCTGCCCCGGGTTGCTGGGCCGCAGGTCGAGCGGTTCCTGGTGCGCGCCGCCCCCGTACCGCAGGGACTGCGTGATCGACCACATCATCTCCATGTCCGTGTAGCCCTTGATGCCGCCCCCGGGGAGCTGCTGCGGCGGCGGTTGAGGCGGGTCGTGTTGGTACGTGGGCGGCGATGTGCTGACGGGCGGCGTGTCAGGGGGGGTGCCGGGCGTCCCCGGGTGGCTGTTGTGTGTCGTGCTGGAGACCAGCGTCACCAGGTTGTTGTTGCTCCTCATGAGCACTCCGCCGCCGTGCAGGTGGTGCAGGGGCTGCTGCAGCGGGTAGCCCTGCTGGGGGTCCTCGCCATTGTGTCCCGGGGGCGTCAGCAGGTGGTGCGGCGGCGGAGGCGACGGGGCGACGATCTGGTGGTGGTGCAGCGAAGAGAGCGGCGGCAGTCTCTGCGGGGCGGCCGCCTGCGGCGGTGGCGGCGGCGCCCGGGGGCTGCAGGGGTTCACTACCGGCGGCTCCCGCTTCACGGGCGTGGCGTCCTCCAAGTGGTCCAGCACGAACTCCTGCACGTACTCGTCCGCGAGATGGTGGTCCTCGGCCTCCATGTCTGTTCACCACGAGATCATAACACTGACTGCGCGTCGCGCGGAGGCGTCGCAGCAGCGCAAACGCGACGAGGCAGACGGAGGGGCGTGAAGGGGCGGGGCCTGCACGCGGCGCATTGGTCGGCCGGCGCGGGCCCGCCCAGCGTCAGGTGGGAGTGACGACACATGTGGACACCTGCGCCGTCCGACGCCCACTCGGCGTGCAATTAAACAAGCAACATGTCGCGCTCCACACAAATATTATATGTCGACGGCTGGATCTGTCACAAGAATCCATCCCGCATCCGTAGTCTTCACTGAACCTCTCGCTCTCCTCCATACGATAGTTTTTTATTTTCCTTTTCCTTTTTATTTCGTTTCTCTCCATTTCTTCTATATCTCTTATCATTTCCGTTCTCTCTCTGTATTCTTCTCTTCTTGTCTCCATTCCTTTCCCACCTCTCCCCGTCTCTTTTTTACCCACTATCCATAACTTTATTTCACTCCATATTTTTTTCCTCGCTCAGTTACATATTTCTCCTTCCATCTACTTACCTCGTAACTTTTCATCCTTCTTCTCACCTCATTTTGTCTTCTCTGTTTTCCTTTCTTTTCTTTCAGGACTATCTCTCTTCTTTCTCTCTCTTACTCTCCATTACTCTTTCTTGCTGTCTTTCCCTCTCTCTTACTCTCCATTACTTTGTCTTGCTCTCTCTTAGGCTCTCTTCCTCTCCGTTACTTTTTTTTTGCTCTCTCTCCCTCTCTCTTACTCTCCATTACTTTGTCTTGCTCTCTCTTAGGCTCTCTTCCTCTCCGTTACTTTTTTTTGCTCTCTCTCCCTCTCTCTTACTCTCCATTACTTTGTCTTGCTCTCTCTTAGGCTCTCTCTCCTTCTCTCTTACTCTCCATTACTTTTTCTTGCTCTCTCTCCCCCTCTCTTTCTCTCCGTTACTTTTTCTTGCTCGCTCTTAGACTCTCTTTCTCTCCGTTACTTTTTCTTGCTCTCTCTTAGGATCTCTTCCTCTCCATTACTGTTTCTTTCCCTCCATCTCTTTTTTTCCTTCTATCTCTTTCTCTCTGTCCCTTTCTCTTCATTTTCATTACTTTTTCTTTTTGCCTCTGTCCTGCCACACTTCCTCAATGTCCATTTTCTTTTTTCAAAGCCCTCTCTGTCATCCCGTTTCTCTCTCCACTCTCATTTACTCTCTTTAAACTCATACTTGCTGGATTTCCTTGACATCAAGCCGGACCTCCGCCTAACTCAGGTCACTCGAGATCTCAAACCACTAAAGTCATCTAATCCGTGAGCAAACTGAAAATCAACCTAACGTAACATTAAATTTCCAGGTAGCTACGCCCATAATCTCAAGGTTTCTTCCTCCGTAAGATAACCGCCATAAGAACGCATTGAGTTCGTCTTCTGAAAAGAAAGAGGCGGCGTTATTCTACTAGTCGTAAGGATGAGTCTGAACCGCGAAAAAAGAAAAGTCTCGCTACCATTTTTATTCAACATACCAACTAAATTCCACTTTGACTTTCCGAGAATCAAGCTCGTGTCTATAGAATAGAAGACCCTGTGTTGCATTTCGGCAAATATGTCATTAATTAATAATAATAATAATAATAATAATAATAATTATTATTATTATTATTATTATTATTATTATTATACATAGTGTTCTGCCTAACACTGCGAACCCAGCATTCTCCAGTCTTTCTTATTTTCCGCCTTTCTCTTAGTCTCCACATATGATCCATATATCTCAATGTTGTCTATCATCTGATATCTTCTTCTGCCTCGAACTTTTCTTCCGTTCACCACTCCTTCCAGTGCATCCTTCAGTGGTCAGTTTCTTCTCATTCAGCGACCTAGCCAAATCCTTTTTCTCTTCTTGATCAGTTTCGACATTTTTCTTTCTTCATTCACTCTTTTCAACACAGCTCCATTTCTTATTCTGTCTCTCTCCATTTCACACGCTCCATTCTTCTCTATATCCACATTTCATATGTTGCTAGTCGTTTCTCTTTACTTAGTCGTAAATAATAACTCATTAATTAGGTGTAAAAAAAGAAGTAGTACAGTTGTATAGTAAATAAACTTAGCACAAGCTAATACGAATACTGCACTTCATTTTAGAGTATCATCTACTGCATAGGTTAAGTAGCTTATACATTTTAGACCTTTTTCGCTTGTAGCAATTACATTTGGTCATTTCAGTGTTTTATGTGTCTTCCAGTATTTATTTTGTCAGTTTGATTGCATTTCCAAACTTAATTCGTAACTGGTTGATCATGGTTACATGGTACAAGCAAACGTTCTCATGGGGACAGATAAAAAAGTAATTTTTTTTCACTATATTAATAATGTCAAAACAAGTGCTTATATAAATTTTTACCACTTGATCGCAATTATGAGGGCCGCCAGAAAGTAAGTTTCGTGGAAAGATTTATTGGAACAGATACAGCAATTGTTGAGCTATTTTTCAATATATTCCCCATCGAAATTGAGTCATTTCTCATACTACTGGATCAACTTTTGTACCCGTGTCATAAAAGTCTGCCACCTGGGATCGAAACCAGCGTGTGACAGCCGTCTGCACCTCTGTGTGATTTCATGGTATGACAAATGTCTTAATTCCGATGGGGAATATGTTGAAAAATAGCTCAACAATGTTGTATCTTTTCCAATAAATTTTCCCAATGAAATCGTGTTTTCTTTCTGTAAACGGCCCAGGGAAACTTATTTTTACGGCTCTTGTAATTGCACTCGAGTAGCCAAAATTTGTATAAGCACTGGTTTTAATATTATTGACATGTGGGAGAAGAAAATAACTTTTTTATCTGCCCCCATAAGAATGTTTGCGTGTCAGATCATTTTCCGTCTGAGACTCAACCATTAGCGCGCCCGTATATTGTAGCTACAGGTGACCGGGTTTCTAAACCCAGCCAGGTCATGATGGAATCTGTGGTGGAAAAAGTTGACATTGCAGAGAATTTTTCTCAGGGAACTCCGTTGCCCGCTATCATTCCACCAACGCTTTCCGTCTTCCCCCTCATTTCGTCTATCATCCGCAATAGTTAAAAACAGGCTGGGGCGAAGTCTTCTGGGCAGTACGGGCTTCCAATGCTGATATAGGAAAGACTTGAGGCTCTAGGCCTTAGGACTTATTAGGTTCTCATCTGGGGATGGGACCGGGTTTGTCAGAGCTGAGACAGGATGGCCCTACTGGCAGAATCGGATTCACGAATAGGCCTACCACCTTGGCCACCTGTCGGACTTGAACAATCATCGCATAATTTATATAGAGTGCACAATAGGCTAACAACTTATGCCTAAGTGCAAAGGTCTGCCCTCAAACAGCCAAGCGGAGGTCATTTGTGTCTATTTTATTTTAGTTGGTTATTTAACGACGCTGTATCAACTACTAGGTTATTTAGCGTCGATGAGATTGGTGATAGCGAGATGATATTTGGCGAGATGAGGCCGAGGATTCGCCATAGATTACCTTGCATTCACATTACGGATGGGGAAAACCTCGGAAAAAACCCAACCAGGTAATCAGCCCAAGCGGGGATCGAACCCGCGCCCGAACGCAACTTCAGACCGGCAGGCAAGCGCCTTAACCGACTGAGCCACGCCGGTGGCCTATTTGTGTCTATGATGCCATATTTTCTTTAATTGATTCTCGTGTTTTATGTTCTAATTATGAAGTAGTCTAGGCCTATATAGAAAAGGAGATCTGCCTTCAGCCTCCCGGTTTTGTCACTGCTCGTCTTCCCATATAATAATAATAATAATAATAATAATAATAATAATAATAATAATAATAATAATAATAATAATAATAATGTTAAGAGTTTGACAGTTTGGCCTGTTCCGACTTCAAGATATTCAAGCTAGAATGTGTTCTCTCCAGCTCCTGCAAAGTCGACTGGGTCCTTCTTTCTAGTTGGTTAGTATTCCAGAATTTGGTGGGATAGTCTGTTGTGAGGCATTCTTAATAGACTGCATGGTGATAGGCCTATTTTTCGATATTTATTGATGGTATCTGTAATTAGGCTTATTTTTAGCTCATCCCGAATTTCTTGATTTCTCTCATCGTTGAACAGTGTGTAGCCGTTAAGATCTGATCTGAGCAGCCTCATTCCAGCTGCTTATAATTTCTATATTTGTCGCGTGTCGAATGTCCATGTCTTCGAATAGTACAGAAGATAAGGGCAGTCATAATTTTGTGAAACTTTAATACTTTCAGGCTTACCTTCTTAAGTATTATTTATACTTCTTATAGTTTCCAATAATTATTGTTGAAATTTTGCTAACTTTATTTCAGTATCTCTGGGAGTAATAGCGGAGATTTTGCAGCCAAGATATTTAAATGTATTGCTCAAACTGACTACCCTCCGCTTCCAAAGATTTTTGGAGCTCATTTTCAAGGACACTCGAATACCATTAACCCTTTCTTATGTTCTTTTATTATTATTATTTACAACAGTCCTTTTCTATTGCGCACAGATCCCGTAGACCTCCACTATGAAGACGTTTATAAGTGTACGATTGTGAAGGAACTCATGTTTTCGGATACTCGCATCTAAAACGTCGCTTAAACTTCTTACAATCTGTCATTCTCACTAAATGTTCCAAAATAAAACTTCTCAGAGCTACAGTGAAAGCCACAAATAATGTCACAATGAACACAACATGTGCTCAATACATACCCACTCCACAGAACAGGGCCGTTGACTCCTGGCTGGATTCTCCGCCACACCTTTCCACAAAATTCGTGACCTTTTGTGCTCCAAGGTCCAGCCCTCGTAAAGACAGTCAGCCAGCCAAAGGACAATTTTTAGAACGATTGCCCAAGCTGGGATATGAGGACAAGAAATTAAAACGCACTACGAGATCATTTGACAAAGAAGTGTTTATGCGATATAGCCCACCGCTGTGGAGTAACGGTTAGCATGCCTGACCGTATAACGAGTGAATCAGGACTCTATATATATATATATATATATATATATGGGTTACATCAGCTTCTTGTCTATGCGGATGACGTGAATATGCTAGGAGAAAATCAACAAACGATTAGGGAAAACGCGGAAATTCTAGTTGAAGCAAGTAAAGCGATAGGGTTGGAAGTAAATCCCGAAAAGACTAAGAATATGATTATGTCTCGTGACCAGAATATTGCACGAAATGGAACTATAAAAATTGGAGATTTATCTTTCGAAGAGGTGGAAAAATTCAAATATATTGGAGCAACAGTAACAAATATAAATGACACTCGGGAAGAAATTAAACGCAGAATAAATATGGGAAATGCCTGTTATTATTCGGTTGAGAAGCTTTTGTCATCTAGTCTTCTGTCAAAAAATCTGAAAGTTAGAATTTATAAAACAGTTATATTACCGGCTGTTCTGTATGGTTGTGAAACTTGGACTCTCACTTTGAGAGAGGAACAGAGATTAAGGGTGTTTGAGAATAAGGTTCTTAGGAAAATATTTGGGCCTAAGAGGGATGAAGTTACAGGAGAATGGAGAAAGTTACACAACGGAGAGCTTCACGCATTGTATTCTTCACCTGACATAATTAGGAACATAAAATCCAGACGTTTGAGATGGGCAGGACATGTAGCACGTATGGGCGAATCCAGAAATGCATATAGGGTGTTAGTTGGGTGGCCTGAGGGAAAAAGACCTTTGGGGAGGCCGAGACGTGGGTGGGAAGATAATATTAAAATGGATTTGAGGGAGGTGGGATATGATGGTAGAGACTGGATTAATCTTGCTCAGGATAGGGACCAATGGCGGGCTTATGTGAGGGCGGCAATGAACCTCCGGGTTCCTTAAAAGCCAATAAGTATATATATATATATATATATATATATATATATATATATATATATATAATAGGAAAATTAGTGAATGGGTACAATATCTTTCATCCTGTAGTCTTATCCATTGGAAAGTTTCAAATGAACTTTGCAAATGAAACTATGAGAAACACTGGTTATTTCGCGTCGTAAAATAACCAACTAAAACTATCTAACCTTTTATCTTTTAAAAATACTAGATTTCATAGACTGTTAATCTTTACCTTTTCGTTTCAAAAACGCGTACAACTAACTTACATGCACTTAGCCTACTTCTGCTTAAAAGATAATGTACTCCGCACCATCGAATAGTGTGTCTACAATGAACTTGGCTTTTAGCATGCAGCTTCTCTGTCACACTTTCTACATATTTCTTGGAACACTAATCTTCAAATGTTTTATATTCCACTGCATATCTTACGCGGGATTTCGATTGTGATAATAATGTTCAATTGCAGAATTTGCAGCATTTTCAATGTCCGAAACCTCATTTGAACTCATTTTAACAATGTTTGTTTATTTCTTCTATTACTGCTGTTATTTTGTTATAAACCTATCGTGTTCAAAACTAATAAAACAAACATAGGCATAAATGAATCGCCTCTCGCAGGAAGAAGCTAATGATACACTGCTCCGCTGATTTAGTAGAATGCATTTGAGTCTTAAATAAAGCAGAAACAGTACAATGTGGTCTGCTGTGACGAGGATCCAAGCCCCCGCCACATACCAATAAGGCATCGTGTCACAAACACTTTCAAGTTTGAGTGTTATTGACAAAGTTGTCCAAAATATTATTCAATGCCTTGAAAAAGGGCACAAATGTTAAGGATATTGCTGGAGAGAGTAAGGTAATATTTATTTATTTTTATTTAATCCTTTATTTATTCCTTCAATCATTAATTTGTTCATTCATTTATTCGTTCGTTCGTACATTCATTCATTCATTCATTCATTCATTCATTTATTTTTTTCTTCCTTCATAACTTCACTCACTCATTCCTTCCTACCTTTATTTATTTATTTATTTATTTATTTATTTATTTATTTATTTATTTATTTATTTATTTATTTATTTATTTATTTATTTATTTATTTATTTATTTGTTTATTTATTTATTATTGTATTTTCTTTATATATAGGCCTATATATTTTCTAGGAAATAAAATTAATTTATGTTAAAGTTATATCAGATTCGTTTTTATAATGAATTAATAACTCTTAAATACCAATTCCCATATGATCGATTTTTTACTGTTCATAATATTACTTGACTTTCTTGCTCTACGAATCTACCTAAAGATGAAACTTGCCGATTGCATGGGATTTGCTCCGCGTGATATATTGTAGGCTATGTAACTAAGTGAACATTGATTTTCTACTAAATCGACGGAGCAGTATAATACAATCGCCTCTTCACAAAAGATATGTTCAAATCTAATAAAAATAATACAATTATGTTTATAAAACAATTTTTATCAAAATGGATAAAACGTTATACGATATACTTATCGTAACTGCATATTACAATACTTCACTGATTATCAAACTCCTAATGTAATATGAAACGTTACGATACTCAAGCATATAACTGAAGCGTTGGGCCGAATAACGGTCTATGTTACAATTTTTTCAAAATCGAATTTTTAATGGAATAATGCTCTTATAGTCCTACATAGCTGTCACAAAAATTGTTTTTCAATATCTGTATCAGAGGCGCTTGTACACGAGTTACAACTTTGAATTTCTTGATTTGAACAACGGTCTATGTCACTAGTTACCTCTAGCGTATCCAGTTGTTTACATCGTGTCGGGAGTTATTGCACGGGAGTTTGTTCTCTCTACGAATACTGAGTACTTGAACTCTGTGTATCAGGTTTCGGTTGATCTATTACCTATGTAAAATGGACGACTGCAAAACAGTGACGATTTCTACAGTAGATATTGACCGGCTAAATAAATCTAAAAAAAAAGTATCCAGACAAATTAATATTAATAAATGGAAAGATGTGTCACGAAAGTCGCTGAGAGACAGTTGTTTTGAGTATACAACAAGGAAGACGAAATCGCAAGTTAGTGCGAAAGATCCCCCAAATAATGTAAGTTCCTGTCTTTTATTTTTGCAGTATTATATTAGTTGTATTTTAATTTACACTTCACCTACTGTTAGTTGGTCTATGTTGTGTTTTGCCACTATACTTTATCTTAAAATTTTATCACGGTATTTCGTTTCAGGAACAGATTTGTGAAAATTCTTGTAAGGAGATGTGCTTACAGCTTGCTTTTGATGTCAGAAAGGAGCTATTTAAAATGACTATAATATTTAATTTTCTTTATTCATTTGTTATTGCTACAACTTTAATTAATTTAATGGATCTCTACATCTCAATACGACAGTTATTTTCTAATAATAGTATGTTTATTCATAATATGACATTGCGTGTAACTTTAATAAATTAGGCCTACATGGTGTTAATTCATATTAATATATAACATTTAAAACTAAATGTCGTAATAGTTTTGTTCATAATTTAACCTTTTTATTGATTTTGTATATTTCATAATATTCTGATTGTAGGCCTAAAAATCTGTTTATTGTGTGTATTCCGCAGCAGCATTCCTATGAAGTTAAAAATGTTACGAACTTCTATGATGTGTAATATGACTTTCAATAACATACAGTCATATACTTCACTTAGTGTAGAAAACATACGGATAGAATAACGGTCTATGTTGCCCGTCCGATAGTAAATTTATGAGCGGAATTGCGATGTACCATTTTTGTTTTTCCTGCACAATTAGCTGATTGTAACATAGACCGCTATTCGGTCCAACGCTTCAACTAGGTATTCTATATCTGCGATACGTTTCAAAAACCTAAATATCTAAGAGTGACATTTAAACTGATATCGTTTACTTAATTATAGCCGGTCGAAAACTACTTTCGGAATGCATCTCGCTGCGGTGCGGCAAGATGCCCGCAAGCTGGCAGAATGGGATTAGCCACGACTGAGTGCTAATAACGGGCGGGCTGAGTGGCGGTCGCTAAGACAGGCGATGCCTTGCCTTGCTCTCCGGCTCCATTCAATCGATATCCTGTTTATCGAACAGCTCCTGTCACGTGTGAGGGCGTTTATAGCGCCCTAAATTGCACCCCAACCCCCTTATCGCAGCGGCCTTCACATCCGTGTCGTGATTGGCAAATGCTTGCAGCTCCGAGACTTCAGGATTAGCAACAACACGCCGCGCCGCAGTGATAGCGTCCGTTATTTATCGGCGCTGTATCAAGTGCGAGGTTACCTATCATCGGTGACAGCGAGGTGGTATTTTGTGGAGATGATTATGAGGTTTTATTATGGTTTGCCTGACATCCGCTTTACAGTTGGGAAAACCAAGAGAAACTCCAATCAGTTAAGGGGAGAGGATGGTATTTTTGATGAAAAATGACTAAATTTTCAAAAAAAAAATTCTTTAAAATACTCTGTGATATGTGTGGATCGCCATTTTTAAACTTCCTGCGTTATGGATTTTTAAATCACTCGCCCACTTTTGTTGTTGTTTCCGGTAAATTAAATTTTCAAACTTTTTTTTTTCTTTAAAATACCCTTTGATATGAGTGGAATGCATTGCATAACATTTTGTGGGTATTTGTGCCCATATCGGATGTTGAGACGTCATTTTTAAACTTCCTGTGCTATGGATTTTTAAATCACACGCTCGCTTTTATCGGTTTCCAGTAACTTCATTTTTTTTGCTACATTGCCAGACAAAATGGATATAATATCTGAACTATTAAAGATACATGCATGAAATTTAGAACACACATTATTTAAACTATTAGGAAACTTTTCTCTGTAACAGAATTTTGTTAATTGATTTCATTTTAAAAATACGTCCGTTTGTTTGCAAGAAAGGATATCAGAAAATTGTTACTAAATTTTAATTGTTTATTTTGCAAACGTAGGGACTAATATCAAAATTCTGTTCCAGACAGTTTGCAGAACATACTTTTGCAAGTACTTTGCAAAAACTGTTTGAATCTATCTTTAAAAACGGTTTAGATATATCAGTTTTAGTACAATCCTGCAATGGGAATATTTTTTTTCAAATTTGGGCCCCCAAATAATTTTTTTTTTCAAAATATTTTTATTTGGTTGAGTTGCCACAGCTATGAGCTCTCGACATACAAAAAATTAATAATTTACACCAAATAGGAAAAAAGTTATAAAAATACCATCCTCTCCCCTTAATCATAGGGGAGTTAGGCCTAAAATGACATACTTGGGTAAAATGACACACTATGTGTTTTGTGAAAACACTGTAAGCTGAGTTTGAATTTACATCTCTATAGTGCACAGAAGAAGGAAACAGTGGTTACATCCAAGTTTTAGCAAACGAAGGCGCTTTTTGGTGAAGCGGGTGCAACTAAAGGAAAAAAGTGCAAGACGATATAATATTGTTGAGGAATGTTAGGTATTTTTTGTCCTTTTAAGCTTCAGATATTAGTGAAATAATGTTCATGACTGAAAACATGAATATTTCCCTCTATAAAAAGCATTACAATATCCAAATTCATAAAGAGGTTAGGTCGCACTAACACTACTTCTTATTCTTCTTCATTCCGGGTAAAATGACATACCACCTACTTGGCTAAAATGACATACTATGTCATTTTACCCAAGTGCGTGTTTCTGTCTGGAAATGAGAAGCCATATATTATGGCCGATAGCGATTTGCCAAATTGGTTTCAAATTTGTTTACAATGGCTGATTAGTGATTACTTCTGTGAAATTATGTAATATAAAGTGGCATCTCTCTCATTGCTCGACTGAATTTTTCGTAAAGCTAACTGATTTTAAAATAGGCGAGATGGGGATTTCTTTAAAATATATAAAACCCTAAAGTTTCTAAAATAAATATATTTTCAATATTTAAATGCACTGAATTTTGTTACTCTGATTTACCCTCTTATGAATGAGCTAGGCTTGGCGAGTCTGAAGTTTACTTGCACCTACTTCACCAAAAAGCGCTTTTGTGGAAAACATTGTAAGATGACTTTGGATTTACAGCTCTATAGTGCACAGAAATTGGCAACAGTGATTACATGTCATGTTAGCCTTCCCTCGTCACTGCACCCACCGACTCCAGCCACTTGATGTCTCTTTCTTCGGGCCTTTGAAAACATAATATATGATCAGGCCCTTACAAAGTGGCTGAAGAACCATCCTGGATGGGTGATTACACAGTTTAAAATTGCGGACTTATTTTCTGAAGTCTATGGAAAAGCTGCAACCATCACCAATGCATTGGGTGGATTTTCTTCAACAGGAATTTGTCCACTCAATTTGGACATATTTCCTGATCACTTATTTAGTCTTGCAGCGCCCACAGACAGACCTCTAACGAATGCAGTCCCTACAGGCGGGCCAAAGGATGCGACACAGAAGAGCAGTTCAACAACAAGAAATGCAAAAGAACATATGATAGAGCCATCACCACTAACTGCACCAGCAGTGGAAGCGTCACAAACGAGGCCTTCACCTCATGTGACACAGCAAGAGATCTCCCCGATTTCCTCTGGCACTAGATCTGTGGCGAGAAGAAAGAGAACACATGAAGGGTCCCAAATCGAGCATCTCTTTTATTAACCAATTAAAATTGAAGGAAGCTGAAAGAAGAGCTGTAGAAGAAAGGCGTTCAGCAAACAGAGGAAAAACACAGCTTCAGTTTGATCTAAGCAATCGGGACCAAGATGAAGAGAGTGGCTTCGATGATGATGTTGAGAACGATGCACCTTGTCTGTACTGCAATGAATTTTACAGCCAATATAAACCAGAAGAAACATGGCTACATTACAAGAAATGTTTCTCGTGGGCACACAATGAATGTGCAAGTGTATCTAAGAGAACAAAAAAAAATTTTTTAACTATGTAAAAATTAACTTAAGTGTGTCATTTTAACCTAGTAACTTGGGTAAAATGACATAGTTTGTCTATTTTCAAACATACCTTTCAGTTAAAGATTGACAGTATTTTCCACTTTCTGTTGATCTTAATATATGTGTTAATATTGTAGTATCAGTTATATATAATTGACCAAAACAAATTTGGTAAGAATACATATTTTTTTCAAGATTTCCTTAAGGTATGTCATTTTAGGCCTAGTTCCCCTACAAAGCGGGATTCGAAGTCACGCAGTGTCGGATCAAGAGGCCAGCTCCTTACCTACGAGCTACTCCGGTGGCTGCTAGTGTTTCACATGCAGTACAACCGTCTTGTCTGGCTTCTACACCTGTAACTTAACTTCTGTTTGCTCCTTCAGAGAAGTTCTGTGATGCCGCTAGATTTCGAAGGTAGTGCATTGCTTTCACCGTCCCTGACTCAACTAGTATATTGCAGTTCTACTGTTTTAGACAGTTTTAAGATATGTTATTACATGCATGACCAGGGTGATTAAACTGTTATGATGGAAGTTCTATTCTCGTATAAGTTCTCAGTTTGCCGCATTGGGTTGGAGTGTGCTATGTTCCGATGGGAATGAATGGGAATAAATTTGTTATAACTTATAAGTGTTACCAATCCGGCAATTTTAAACATATGAACTGTACACGGCAAAAAGGATGAATAGAGTTGCCGGAACATTCAGTGTCATATGCCATTGTTGTATGAAGCTTAGAAAGCAGACCGGACCTAGCTGGTACGTAAACACAGAAACGAAGCAAATACAGTGTCATTCTACGAGTATATAGTATACATTCACGTACAGGAAGAAAAGACACAATGTTTTCACAATGTTATGTTATTTTCGTAAACTTTGAGATCAGTCTGAAACTTGTCACATGTACTGCAAGTGTCACGGCGCGGATATCCAAATAATCCGTGGCGCTACAGCCCATGAAGGGCCAATACCTACCGGCCGGCCACATGCCAAAGCAGAGGTGGACGATCATCCAACCAGAATGGAGGTATCGTCTGGTTAGCACGATGAACTTCCCAGCCGTTATAGCTGGTTTGCGTAACCGTATTTCGCTACCTATCGTACCTCCCCAAGTGCATCATGATATTATGTTAAACATTCACTGGCCGAAATTTCATGAGAAAATTTCTTCCCCCATGAGACTCGAACAAACGCGCATTCCGTAACGCGAGTCCTAGGCAGGATCCCTTAACCACGACGCCACGGTGGATATCCAAATGATATTTTAAATCTGGTGTTGAAGCTCTTTCTTTAGTATTCATAAGACACATCAGAACGACCTTGTGAAATATACATTTCATAATTTTTTTTTATGATGAGATTGTCGGGAAGATATATTGGATTACTTTTTGACTGACCATAATGGCTTTTCCGTCCCTTGAATGATTTAATGTGATTGAGCACACTTTCGAAGACATCGTCAGATTTTTTGTTGTGATGATTATGATGTTTGCCTCGTTGATCTTTAGGTGGCATACCTGTAGACTGGAGAGAGTTCTGTAGTACCTGAACGCGCTTGTAAGAGATCCCATGCAAGGAAATGAATGCTTTCAAACACACTGGTATTTCGTCCATATCGTTAGATTTTAATAATAATAATAATAATAATAATAATAATAATAATAATAATAATAATAATAATAATGGCTTTATTTAACCGGCAGAGTTAACACCCTTACGTTATAAGAATACTTCCTATAATGTAATTTAGCTGCTGCAAAGGCATATTTCAGAAGTGTCCTTCACAAGAGGAAGTAAGCCTATCGTTTCAACAGTCAATGAACTTTTTTTCATATAGAATTTATTTTTTATGACTGTACCTAGTGTCTCTTTATTAAATTATACATTAATTGTATCAAAGCACCTAGAGCATATTAATATTTTTTCCTTAATAATTTATGCTCATTAAAGGCTTGATTTAAATAGCTATTAGGCTATATTATAACAATTTATTTGGTTTTATTCTTTAACTCATTCATTCTCTTCTCTTACATATTATATTACTGTAATAGTTATTAAATAAATTAATAGCCTATTGTAAATTGTATGCATTAAATAACATAGACCCTATGACTACATCATAACAAAGTACTAATACATTGCAAACTCTTTGCTCTTTGCTGCGAGTTACTACAGGAGTAGAAGGGCAGTAGAGTAGGGGACAACTCCTTGGTTGCCGCTCCTTCCTTCGCTCAAGAAAAGTACAGGGACATCATTTTATTTTTACTAGCATTTTTAATATTAACCTGGCTATACCTTTAGAGAACCGGAAATACCGTTCGCTACCTCCTTCCACGACTGGAGTTCGATGATACCGGCGTAAAACACAAACAAATCACTTTACTAGGTATAGGAGAGAAGAAAAGTAGTTCATCCATTTACGTAAACTAGGAAATATTGCGATTTTGAGTTCGATAATTTTCATTAGGTTTTTGTTTAATCAAAATGCAGTACTGTATTAAGAATAAGTGTTTTTACTCACGAACTGAGCTATCCATGCGAACGTATTCATTATGCAGTGTATATTATACTGTCTACAGCACATTAGCGTACAATATAGAGAATGAAGTTCAAATTGAAAAATAATCATAATATGGATATTTAAACGCATTTTTGAAAATAGTGGCCGTTCATTTCGATACAGGCTTCAGTTCTTTTGTGCATAATATCGCACTATAGACTATTGCATCTAATTCCAATTGCCAGTTTCGTCCTTCGTACTAGTAACTCATGTTGAAATAATTCTGTACCTGCTCTATAAAAGAGTACCTTATGTACTGTAAATTCCATCTTCACTTCTGCCCGACCCGCACAGATAAAATTACTCAGACATGCTATCTACTGTCCGTCCAAGTGGTTATGCCGCAGGATCGTAGAAAGGGGGAACTCACGTGACAGTTAATTACTTAACGAGGCCCTTTTATTTAAGTTATTTTAAACAGTTGTATAATATTACGTAAACGTCCAATTCCAAGAGCTAAGACAGCCCTGCTTTTACAGAGGGGCGTGCAGAAGCAGGTGGGGGAAATCGGGATGCGACGTAGGCAAACGGACTGTACCTGTGCGAAAATATGATTCAATATTTAAAGTTCTTTCGTCACTGGAAAACGCGAACATATTTCTGGAACGTACTATACTCAATAACTCAGTGCTGTTTACTATATGTGGCCTTGATTCTGTCTGGAGAACAGTTTAAACTTCTTTAGTAGGAGGGGTGGGAGTGAAGTACATTCAAAAACTCAGGTACAATAAAAATTGAAGTAAAAATAAAATGATGTCCCTGTACAAGAAACATCATACGCTCGAATGCTATTCATCCTTCTTGCCGTATAGTCCTCATATACTTATTATAAATAGTCATTATTTACCTGATTTTTCAGTTTTATAACATTGATGATGATGATGATGATGATGATGATGATAACATGGTCTAAATATTATTGTTATTAATTATAAGGGTACCATTAGAAGATGACATATCTGCGTATTCTCGTACTGACCAGCTTGTAAAATAATATAATATTTTATTTTATGTTCAGGTTTTCATAAAGATCTATAATATTATTTTCTAAGGGTTGCCTGCACGCCAATGTGCAATAGGGATGTATTTCTAAGATGTTGCATCCTTCTCTGGCAGTTGCCTCGCAATAACAGTGTACGATCTCAGATGTTTCTGCCGCATTTTTAATTCTTTTTTTTTTATTTTAACATTTCACTGTTTTTTTTTATTTTCTCTCTTTTTCTGTTTTCTCTTTTCTGTTTTTCCGCTTTCTTAAACTAGTACATACACAAAATCCATGCCTAAGGCGGGATTCGAATCTACAACCTTTGGGAACAAGCGATAAAGATATGCCGTGCCCCTAACGTTTGAGCCATCCAGGTAGTTTCCATTGAGTGGTCTTAATTCTGGTTTACTGAGAGGCAAAAATTTTGTTATCGCCAGTTGTAAAGTTAGGTATGCTCTTGATAGGTGAGAGAAGATGGTGTCATTATTGCACGATTGTCCTATTGCTGTTTACCATTAAGTCAATATTTGAATTACTTCAAACTGACAGTGATTGGACAGGAAGCGGATCTCCCGTGACGTGACGTCATCACATAGGAAACATTGGACAAGACAGTCAAAACGGACAAATATCATGTCTTAGTTGGGATCGAATCCATGATGGCGATGATTTGGTGATGGTGTTGCTTTTGGGGTGACGGTGGTTTAATGAAGATGCCTCTGGTTTGGTGATGGTCGTTCTAGGGCTGTGACGGTGGTAAAATGATTGTAATTATGACAGCGGCGGAGGTGATAGTAATATTTGGGGACGGCGACGGTGGTTTGATGATGGTGGTTGTGCAGTGGACGCAAAATATCTCCGTGCCTGGTCTCGTCTTAGAGAAGGGACTAAAGGAAGACTTAGTGCGAATTGTTATGCATGATCTATATTTTATACTGAAAACATCGACTACTCATCGCTCTATATGTTGCTACTCCATTACACTGAAGTAAACGAGTCTGACAGTGACAGTGAGCGGGTGCTTTTAAAGTTAGCGGTGTGAAGGATTTGTTTTCACACTTTTAAAGCCGCCATACATGTCCCTTCTCCAGAAAGACCGCTTCCAGGAATCGAAATCGTTATCGTAACGGTTGTCAGACTCGGAGATACTCTGTGACCACTGTATCAGTGACGGTGGCTATAGGTATCGGCAGTATTCTCGAATACCCACTGTCCAACTAGCGAGCCTTTTATCTTATCGTCTTAGTTACAGCAAATAGCTTACTACCACAGTCTAGTACATACAGTCACGAAGCTCAATACGTAGTAAATATGCATCCATAGATAGTTGCTAACCACTCGGATCGCTACTATCGCCTCATTACAGACAATGCGAAATTGTACCTGCACAGTTTATTGTTCCTACACCCTCATAAACTCAAACTTCGTGACTGTATATACAGAGCGTTCACCTACGGTTGGGGCCAAGAAAGAGTCATGTGCTGATACGCCGCTTTGTGCGCTCAGTTGTTGAGACACGCCGACAATCAAGGTCGACAAGTTATCAGTTGTGAGCCAGTTGTTGCAGTGTTTTTATTTACAGTGTAGTTTAACACAGTTGCTTAAATATTCAGCGTGTGTGTAAAATTTGTGAACAATGCAAAACGCAAAATTCATGCTTGAACAGAGAGTTTTTATGTATGATGCATATGTGAAAACAGAGTCACGCAGAGAGGTGCGTAGACAATTTGAAGTGAAATTTCCGGGTGCTCCAATTCCGGGTAGAGAAACTGTTAGACGTCTTGTTAACAAATTAAGGACAATAGGGTCGCTAAATGCTACAATTCCTAAGCGAAAACGAAGAGTATTGACGGAAGAAAAAATTGATGAAATCAGATAAATTGAAGGCGAATATAAGAAAAGAGATTAGGAAAATTCATGTGAATGATAATTTTATTAAAAGATGCCAGAAATGTGTGGATTCAGATGACATCACTTCCAACATCGCCTATAACAAGGTTAGTACTAGGTAGAAAAATTCTCGTGTGCATGCTATTAGTATAGAAAGCGGAAGCTTACTGATAGACGATTACCGCACGCGACACCGCAGGCAGGCCGCTTCCCTGGCCCCACCTATAGGCGAACGCTCTGTACTAGACTGTGTTACTACTACAATAGTGGAAAGTAATGATCAGACAGTGTATGCGGGATGACGTAAGGAAAAGTGAAGTTGTTTCGTATCAGACTATATGGCACGTGCCGCGTGGTCCGTCTTTTGTGTACTTGGCGAGTACAGAACGAAGGAACCCCGGACCGTTCATAGTAATATCACAGTCTAATATATACAGTTACGAAGCTCAATACGTAGTAAATATGCATCCATAGATAGTTGCTAACTACTAGGATCGCTACTATCGCCTCATTACAGACAATGCGAAATAGTACCGGCACAGTCTATTGTTCCTAGCACCCTCACAACTCAAGCTTCATCATGACTGTATATAGGCTACTAGACTGTGGTAATATTGCAACGCAATGTGTGCAGATGTGTTATCCTGCTCAAGTATTTAGTATGCGTTGAATAGTGTTGTGCTGATCCATTCATAATGTCGAAGGCAAAAAGTTCAATTCGCTCAGAGATAAGAAGTATGGGAGTGACATTTTATATATTAACGAAGACAATATCGTGTGTAATGTATGTAAAATTGAAATAAAAACCACAAAACTCAGACTATAGAGAAATATTGCAACAGTAGCCTATATCGCACAGGAAATGCGTTGAAATGAAATCTGGGGAACCATCTACATCATCATCATCATCATCATCATCATTTAGTTGTGCGGGTCTAAACGAAACGTTTTGCAAAGACATGTGCAACATGATGCTCAGTGCAAATATTCCTCTAAAGAAATTGAGTGATCCTCATTTTAGAGGTTTTCTTCAGAAATTCTCTCGATACAAAGTTCTTAGTAATATTTGTATGAGATTGCTGGTAGACAAGTTTTTTAAGTGTCCTTAAAAACGCACATGTAAAAAGAAGACAAACAATTCATTTGTGACTTTCAAAAGCTACAGAAATATAAAATAAAAGAAGATAGCACACAGTTATTACATTATGTGAATGTAATGTAAATTAATTCACAAATATAATAAATAAACAAATCGTTTCTTTCAAATGGCTAAGTAATCATTATTTGTTTTTCTAGTAATCTCCCTACTCCTATTTCCTTATTAAAATACAGATTTTATTTTACAATTAATATAGATGACAAGGCTACAAAAACAAAAAAAGCTTTGAATTTATTTAATTATTGCGTTTCTTAAATATCAAACTAACATTCTTCTCTTTAAGTTTAAATATAGCCCATGTATTTGTTATCGTAGTGAACCCCTAAATGGCATTGATGAAGCTGTCGCTAATCATATGCGTATTATTAATCATTACCAGACAGTGGATGAGGGATGACTGATCATTGAAGGTAGGTGCATATTTACTATATGTTAAATTTTTTTCATTCAGACCATTGGCTCAACAGGTTTTAAACGTAAACAGATGACGTCAACATGCTACTGTATCTCCTTACAGTCAGAAGGAAAAGAAAAATGACATACTGTAGCACATACCTTGCAAGGTTCAGTCCTCGTCATCATTGATGGAATTACCAGAGTTGCAGTAAACAACGATATATTCTCGTAAGTCGTCGAAGCTGAATCGTCTTCGTCTTTGTGAATTAATTTACATTACATTCACATAATATATTAACTGTGTGCTATCTTCTTTTATTTTATATTTTTGTAGCTTTTGAAAGTCATAAATGAATTGTTTGTCTTCTTTTTACATGTGCGTTTTTAAGGACACTTAAAAAACTTGTCTACCAGCAATCTCATACAAATATTACTAAGAACTTTCACATTCACACTGTGTTTTAGAAGCAATTAATAGTAATCTTATTTTTAAGTCCATGAAGACTTTCACACAAAAATTTGTGAAAATTATTTTAAAATATGTCTAACATAGCAGGACAATTTCTTTCCATATTAATTTGTAAATAACATTCTAGAGCTCCTTTTATATATATATATATATATATATATATATATATATATATATATATTATTTTTTTTCATTTTTATGTGTAGATTTGTAAGTTCATAATCATTATCAAGAGATGGCTATGCATCTCTACAGTCACTATGGTGTAGGTTTGCCATATTTATCTTCCACAAAAACGAAACAAAGTTTTATACCCCTAAACAGAGACAGTGGATATTACTAAGACCTTGAAAAGTGAAAAAATCTATTTATAACCAGTAAAAATTTCTTCATGAATAAACCGGAAAGTGCATGTATTTTAAGATAGAATCCAGTCTATTAAACTTGTAGCATTCTACATTACCAGTACATTGTTTATTACAATAGTTTGGGGTTTCTTGTACCAATCATACTTTTCACTTTACTTGGTCAAGATACATTGATTCCTTTTCACTGCACATAGGCCTACGTTTGTAAAATTCAGTACAACTTACATGGACCATGATATATTGCATGTCAAGAATAGCTTTAATGGATGAGAGAGTTCATCTACTCCTCTCATCATTAGCTACAATACTCAAATCATTCATAACCTCATTATAGGCCTATATGGTCCTTACACTTCCTTATTTTTGGGAAACCTGAAAATCATTTCCGTTTATTTGAATCGGGTAATTAAAACAGCCGTATGTGGCACAAATAACACCTCTTCAGCCATTTCCTTAAATTACAGAACTTAAGAAACAAAGAGAAAAACATCGTTTTTACCAAAACATATCAACTCACATGGACGCTACTGACAGTTATCTTATCGAACCGCTAGATGGCAGTCGTGGAATATGTCGTCAATTTGTATCGTTATAGTAACACCTCCCTATTTCAATCATCTGGTGAGTTAACATAGGTAATCAAATCTCATTGCAAATTTTCTTCCATCCATAACGCCGGCGATAGTTACAGTGATGATATAGGCCCTAATTGGCAGTAGGATTCAGGTGATTGTGGTTGTGGTGGTGTTTTGTGTGTGTGCGTGCATGCGTGTGTGTGTGTGCTCACGCGCTAGTCCGGTCCCCAGGTGTGATTGATTTCTATGTGACATAATGAATGAAGAAACAAATGAATCGATTACGCGTCGTCACCTGATCCGAGCAACTGGTGAAGCCGAGGGCAAGCTGCTTACCACAATCCGCTTAGTGACCTGACCTTCACCCTCTAGCGCGCACGTCCGTCTTGATGGGGGAGATCACACGCAATTAAGACCGCCAGTGGCGGATCCCAATGAGATCGTTGTACCAGAGTCCACTTTATTCTTATTCTTATTATTATTACTATTATTATTATTATTATTATTATTATTATTATTATTTGTTTTTTTTATATAATGGCGGGCACTTGACGTTCGTCATTCAGTTATGAAGCCAGTTAGGTACGTAGATCAATTTACCGACAGAAACGTTGTCCAGGGTGCTACACCCGCCATGAGATGAGATGATAATGGAGATTTTTTACATGCCTTATTGGAACCGGAGCTCCCGGAGAAAACTCCTGTGTTAACTCGACCATGGGCTTGCCCAACGTAAGTTATAAATCGGGGGAAAACCGGACATCGAATCCGAAACCAGCTCTCTAGTCGCTAGACCACCGTGACGGCTCATTATTATTATTATTATTATTATTATTATTATTATTATTATTATCATTATCATTATCATTATCATTATCATTATCATTATCATTATTATTATTATTATCTTATTGTTCTTCTTCACTTCAAGGATTAGGCGAATCGCCTGTTCCGAATTCACAATGATTCCCTCCATCTCTTCCTAGGTCTTCCTACATCCCTTAGTCCTCTTGGTTTATATTGATATGCTACTTTGGGTGATCTTGTCTCTTCCATTCTGTGGACATGCTATTCCCAACCGATGCGGTGTTGTTGAATTCTATCATTAATTGATTATATTTCTAATTATTTTCTAATTTCCTCATTTCTTATGTGATCTAATTTTGTGCAACCTTTGGTCCTTCTTAGAAAGTTCATTTCTACACTTTGTGTTCCACTCGAGTTCTTTTTATTTATTACCCAGGATTCGCTATCACAGAAGCATCGGTACCGCCATTGTCTTGTAAAACTTCAATCCTGTATCTTTCCTTGTTTTTTTTTGTCTTAAATTATTACCACATAATAATAATAATAATAATAATAATAATAATATTATTATTATTATTATTATTATTATTATTATTATTATTACTGAATTGCATCGACCAAGAGTTCTGCTCATTCGGGTGGCGCTGGAATATAAGAGTGCTTTCCTCTTTGGTATTGATTTTTCTTTCCTTACCGCAATTATTTTTTTAAAATATCTTAAAATTATTCTTTATATATTTTCTGTGTATTGTAATACCATAGCACACGGAGTATAGTCAGAGAGTTCAGCGTGCCTTCAGATGGGAGTTTCAACATGCGGCACTTACTGACAAGACGATTCTGAGGTGGTACAATACACACCGTCCACGTTCCTGTGGGTTCGCCATAACTCTCTCAATGCTGCAGAATTCACACTTAGTTGAAATGTAAACTTTCATACGATTTAACACAAATTGCTTCTATCAACAATGCCATAATGACAAGCGAAAGAGCGGGAGCAACATCTTTTTTTTTCTTATGGTGTCATCTATTTTTTCCGCAAACAATTACAATTACACATCCCCTGAAATTCTTTAAGCCGTTTTTTCTAATGACACCGATATTGATTTCGTAATACGCACAGTTACAAAATTATAGCAGTTTATAATCACGAAATGTTCATGTGGACACAGTGTAAAAATTATTCTTTAGGTCTAATTGATTAACACGAGTAAGATCGTCATTTAATCAATTAGTTACATTCAAGTGTTAAAAGTAGTGTACGAAAGATTCAACATGGATTATTCTTTAGGTATTACTATAGTAGGCCTATAATTGTAAAATCGTTGTAAGTACATGTAATTTTTTCCATACTTTGCTCCATAACATGAAGGTCTCGCTTCCTGGAATTGGTAAACCCTCATAAACTCTCATCCTCTCCTCAAACCCTAGGCGCGTGGCAGAAATACAATATGACAATGACTTCAAGAATTGGCAACTCAGCTAAGTGTTTATTCCTTGCACGTTCCTACGTTTAAGTATGAAGTGTGTGAGGGAAGGCCGTCATATTTTGGAGCCAAATATAATAATAAATTCTAATTCAAATAAGCCCATGCTCAATAAAACGTCAGTATGTTGATTTTAGTCCAGATAAACAACAAGTGAATGAATTTGTAAGTCTTCCTATAGTTTTATTGAAACAAATATTAGTATTTAGGAACCAAATATACCAACTTAGATAAGACTATTTTGCCTTTTAGAACTGTGTTGTTTGTAGAAAATTTCCTCTCAAAATATCTAAATGTAGTACATTTGAAGACCAGAGGCATATGCCCTAAAAACGCTGAATTACATTTTTCCCACGCATTAAGGCTCATTCACAATGAAAATTAAACAAAACGTAAACTTTAACTTAACGTTACAGTAAAATCAAGAAGTCATACCATCATTCACGATGGGAACATAGACATAACAGCAAACATACTGGGTAACCATGGAAACATAACAACGACGTCATTTCCTCATATTCTGTCGTATACTTCAGCCCTCCACGATTGTGTTCTGTTTGCAATTCACGTAAGCATAAGCATGAAAGTTTGAGTTTGCAAACTTTCATGTTAACGTCTTATGGTAATGTTTATGTCAATGCTTATGTGAATCATTGTGAATGATCCCATTTGGTGGCCTGGGCGCAAACTTCTGTGTTTATGTTACGGTTATGTTTAATTTTCATTGTGAATGGGCCTTTACTCTTAAACTGTAGGGCCTAATGAAAGTTAAGTTTTAAACATTATTGTACCGATATTAGAATGCAGGCTGAAATTTCTAAATAAATTCGGTTCCAGATAAAAAAAAAGCTTTTTTATTCACACACATCTTGCGCTTCCTCACGGGATCGGTACAGGCCACGGTTTGGGAACCTTTAGTTTGAAAAAAGGCAGTTGTGTGCGTGCAGACTGGACGCCCTCTCGATCTGTCAGGCAGTATTGTGTCTTCACTTCAAATAGCTCCTCCACCCTGGATAAAATGAGGTTGATGAAATGAGATATTGATTTTTTCTATCCTTCTCTTCAACTGTCATGTCAGCCATGCGTTGACGACAATTCATCCAGAAATATCGTATCGTTGATATCTTTGGAATGTGAAATAATACAGGAGTTATATTTGAAGCGGCATACCGCCATATTAACTTTTATTTGCGTATCACTCATCTGATTCATTTCATGAACAGTATGTCTGTGTTCAAATCGAAAAGTTGTGAACATCTGATGACATGATTGCTAAAGTGCATTTCACTAAGTTTACTCGTGATGTAATCAAGTGGGTGGAAATGTTTCCTGTTAATACATGTTATTGGTTAGAACAGAGATTCTTAACCTGTGGGTCTCGCCTTGGCTTTCGAGATGGGTCGCCATCAGAGATGAACCAAGAACCGTGTGGACCCCGGAGAAAGTAATAATTGGGACCCACAAATAAAAACGTTAATAATAATAATAATAATAGTAATAATTGCAATAACAAATAACAACTCTTTGATCTTTCACAGTCTCTAGCCAGGAACTTTTCAACTCTTTGAGGAAGAAAAATCGTAAATTGCATCTTCAAAATCAGTCTATACCAAAAATTTTATGTTCCATACTGAAAAAACTAAAATTATTTAAGCATAGTTGTACCATGCAATTTCTTAATTCGTCTGTTATTAATTTTAGCTTGGAAAATGAACGTTCTCCAGACTCATCATTAGTCACAAACAATGTCAGAAAAATTATCATAGCAAAATATTCTTCATTTTCATACATCGTAACTGTATAGCTTATGAATATTGTTGTTAGTCAACTGGCCGAAGATAGGTCTGAACCTCACAAGTGATACGAACAAGGCACCACTTATGAGGCAACTAGGCCAGGGGATAATGGGATAGCGTTCCCCCTCCATTGCATACATGACCGATTAGCTACATATTACACTAATCCGACTTCAGTCCAGAACCTCAGTCAGAGGTTGTTATGAATATTAAGATCTTTATAATCGTGATCATATCCAGCAAATTCTTGCAAAGAATTCATATTCAGTTCCAGATATGCTGGGAAGTGGTGACAATCAAACATCAGCTCTGCAGAAATAAGATCTCCGTTATAAAAACTTACAAGGTTTTCATAATAGGCCTACTTCGAAATTTCTTAATTATCCAACGCATGCAGATTTTCTCCTTAAAAAAAACCTCAGAAATGTCCACATAAGCTTTATTTCGGAGTTTAAGCTATAAAGCAGAGTAAGGCCTATATATTAATTATCGGAGAGAGTGTCTTTATTCTGAGCTTTTTCCTTATTATTATTATTATTATTATTATTATTATTATTATTATTGTTATTATTATTATTATTGTCTTCATTTTGAGCCCCTTATAACCTGAGGTCCACCGGCGAACGCCGGGTTCGCCCAGGCGTTAAAACGGCATTGGACGTCAAGTTTTCCGAAAAAAAGAAATCCACTTGGGCTGATTTCCTGATTGGTTTATTTTCCGAGGGTTTCCCAACTGTAAAGTGAATGTCAGGTAATCTATCACCATCTCACTGTCACCTTTTGCATCGACGCTAGATAACCTGACAGTTGTTACAGAAGCAATAAATAACCGAATGAAAATTCATTCATTCATTCAGTCATTCATTCATTTTGTTGTTCTCGATAGTCTGCTAACAACACCTATGAATACATACAATTAACTCAGGTCCGAATATCAGTATTCCATCTCTTAGTCATTGCAGTAGGGTTGCCAGATTCCCTTGTTGCAGGAAATAATGATAATCACGTGTTAATTTTTTTATTTAATTTGTAAGAAAACCATCCATTTTATTTAAAGACTGCGAAGGGATAAATCATTCCTTATCAGTTTCTATAATGGTAAGAGTAAGAATCAGAATCGTATGGATATAGTTATTGAGTAAAATAATGTTAACTATTAGGACAATTTTTTTCTGACAAAAGTGTTTATTTGCGACTAATATGGCATTAGAATTTTGAGTTGTATTCTATTTAAGTTATAACCTGTATCTGCACATTTATATTACTTCAATTCTGTATACATTCATCCGAATATTCACACATACGCACATAAATTAAAATGTTCTTAGATTTGATCAATGCACGTGTGTCAGCAAAGTCACAGCAAACTGATGCGAGTTGAAACAATTCAACACAACGAAGTCGCAGCTCGTCTGTGTGCTGATATGATCCACTCTTTTGTATTACTTACACACACCGTGATAAAACATATTACCAGCGAGGCCGAATGTGAGAACTGATAGCGTGAACCATAGACAATAAAATAAAGCGGCACAAATAATCGATTTAGCTTCCTAACATTCTATGAAATTAAATTCTTGGGAGAAGCAAATGAAAAATAAATGCGGCTGGAATTAATACGCAGAATCAACACAGCAAAAGCGAGCACCATTCCGTTGAGAATCTACTGAAGTCCCGCCCTCTTCCCAGGAAAGAGAGCGCGCGATGCTTCGCGATGCTGTGAAGTCGAATCTACTGAAAGGAAAGGAGCAAGAATTCGGACGTAAAGGCTTATGGGTCTGTGAAAGGAGAATATTATGCAACATCATATTATTATTATTATTATTATTATTATTATTATTATTATTATTATTATTATTATTTTAAATTGTACATTGACGAACTTCAAAATGGAAAAATGGATTTGGCAACCCTTTTCATTTGCAAATGATAAGTATGGTACAATACACTATAAATTACTGTACAACTGAAAGTTATTGTAAAGCAGGGTTGGGCAGAATTATGCACTCTGTGCTTGCACGGTGTACTACGAGAGAAGTGTGCTTATAGAGTGCACGAAAACCGGTTTATTCAAGTTGCGATACGTACTGTATGTTTTAAAAGATAATGTTATTCTGCCAAACTAAATAAGAACACAAACTAATGAAACACTTCCTTAAACACAAAACAAAACATGTCTGTTGCACATTAATTCATATTAGGCCCTACTAAATTTCTCAAGATTTGGAGAAACTGTATTAGCACAAGCTATGCGAAGAACTGCCGTTAAAATCCCATCATTTCTTGTATGAGATTTGTTTATTTTCGTAATAGAAAATAGCTGTTCACATCTATAAGTGGAACCAAATAAACACAAAACTTTCTCACACAGCTTATGCAGATTGGGAAAGCGTCCTCTTGGGAATCAATCAATTCACACTATAATGAAGGGGGGGACGTTATCAATAATCAGTTAGAATCGGAACATGTAGCAAAAATACGCAAATCCATTTCCAAGCAATCTAAATCGTGGAACCTTGATGTAAATTCCTCTAATAGACCGGATAGAATACATGCGTACGTTTCGAAATTTTCAATGTTCAAAATTCTATGCGCTTAGATAAGGATGGGAAATGATATATTTCGCCCTTAAAAGCTGCAATTCTATCTGCAAATTGTGTATTAAGAATTTCTTTTCCCTGAAGTCCTAAATTTAGCTCATTTAAAAGCTGTGTAAGATCTGTTATAGCTGCTGGCACACTACAGCGCTCGCACTTGGAATTCCCCGTGAGCACGGAGGGCAAATGCACTCAAACGCCCATCGCTGTTGTAAAGTATGGAGTTGCATCTTTCTGTTCCCCAATATTATGTATACCACCATACATTATTAGTAAATGTGTACTAATGATGTCACAATAATGAGCCCCTATATGCAGGCTGCTTATGTTAGTTTCTTATTTTTCCATTTTACTTCGTTATTTAACGACGCTGTACCAACTACTGGGTTATTTAGCGTCAGTGGAATTGGTGATAGCGAGATGGTATTTGACGAGATGAGGCCGAGGATTTGCCATAGATTACCTGACATTCGCCTTATGGTTGGAGAAAACCTCGGAAATAACCCAATCAGGTAATCACCTAAGCTGGAATCGAATCCACACCCGAGTGTAACTTCGGATCAGCAGGCATACATGCTACCGCCTGAGCTACGCCGGTGGCTGCTTGCATTAGTACCTTACGCCTCTAATAAGGTTATGTTCATCTCCCTTATTTCTAATATCGTATTTAAGGAAGTGTGGCAAAAATTATCGTAATGTTACTAAAATATTCTTCTGAATTCTTTATCATATTACCTTGCAATTCTGGCAGTTTATTGTGTATGTTTGATAGACTAATATAATGCGAGACAAGTTTTCTCTCAAGGCAATTCTAGTTTTTGGCTCCATATGAATTGTAATATTACCAACTTTATTCAAGAGACTGCGCTAGAAACAATCTTCTGTTCTTCCCCTCTACAGCATTTAACCAAAAACGTTCATTGTATTCAAATTCTGTTTTTAATTGGGAATTTATTTTTTCTGTACAAACCCTATTATTTTCATTACCATTCCCATCACGTTCACTGCTATTTTTTACTTGGTTATTTAACGACGCTGAATCAACTACTAGGTTATTTAGCGTCGATGGAATTAGATGAAAGTGAAGTGGTATTTGGTGAGATGAGGCCGAGGATTCGCCATAGATTTCCTGACATTCGCCTTACGATTGGGGAAAAGTTTGGAAAAAAACCAACCAGGTAATCAGCCGAAGTGGGATTCGAACCCACGCCCGAGCGCAACATGGGATCGGCAGGAAAGCGCCCTATCGCCTGATCTATGCTATTGTATCACATATTTATTAAATTATATGTTGATGTAACAGTAATAAAATTGTTTAAAGATACTCTTGCGTTGTCAATCTTAGTTTCCATTCATTGATAGAGACAACTTTACAATATTGTACATAGACCTATACGAATTAATGCTAATAGTTTTGAACATCAGAACAGTGGTAATTTCACTTGTAATCTGTAAGTCTGAAATAATAAAGTACAAATTGTGCACCATACTTATGTGAAATAGGGCCCAGATCATTATTGTTGATAGTGAAGGCACTTTAGAAGAAATTATTTACTCGTAAGGATGTCCCCAAGTGGTGGCTTGGAAAGGAGGTCACTCACTATGAGCAAAAATTGTTATACAGAGTGTTTCCCGAGGATTTACCGCCACTTACGGAGCTTATTTCCGAAGACACTCTAATCAAAAAAGTCATATAAACATTTGTCCTAATCTCAATATTTTCAAAGTTACACTAATTTGAAGTTGTTTACGAAATACCTTTTTCTTTAGTTTTAAGGTTATAAGAATATTACAAATAGAGAATGAATTATTCAGAAGTATCACATCTTTAATTGGTTAATGTTCTCAAGCTAAAAATGTGTTGTCAGTTGCTTTGTACAGATTTTGTTTTTCAATTTTTAACTAAACATGACTTCATTCTTACGGACTTGTCACAAAAATTGTTACAAATCATACGACTTCAGGAACTCGACTTTTTACAGTTTAATTATGCATCCTAATATTATGTCTTGAAGAATTTACAAGAGTGGCTTGATTTTTAACAATTGTTTTGATAAATGGGTAAGAAAATGTAATTTTGTAGTTGAAAATCGAAAAAAAAAATTCTGTATGAAGCAACCAAGGAATTCAAAACACATTTTTAGCTTCAGAATACTAGCTAATTAAGGAAATGATGCTCCTGAATAGTTCATTTTTATCTGTAATATTCTTTTACCCTTAAAACTCAAGAATAATGGTATTTTACAAACAATTTCAAATTAGTGTAACTCTGAAAATATTGACATTAGGACAAATATTTACATGACATTTTTTGCTCAAAATGTCTTCGGAAATAAGCTCCGTAAATGGCGGTAAATCCTCGGGAAACACCCTGTCTAGGCTGTATATTACCGCACGTGAGCATACTCATGTAGAAAGAATGCTAAACAGACTTAAGTCCTTCTATGGCACAATTAGAAGATCACTAGACCTATAGAAAAGAGTTCGTTAAAATACACTTCTAAAATATACAGTATGTTCGGGTGAATTTGTTACAAATTTTGATAAGTGATACCGATAGCAAGTGTCGAAAGGAACACATTTTACTAATGAATTTATAAACGAAGACGCTCCAGTATGGCGCTACATGTCAGATGTTTCGTTTTACGCCTGGCCGTTAGATGATTCTTTTCCTCATCTGTATAGTGGGATGCGAGTATCTATAGGTGATGATTCGTAAGACTACACTCTTCATTTCTTACTTCTTCCTATTTGTATTTTAATTATGTAACTTATCGTCGTTGATTTTATGAAGCCTACAATCTGACAGTACAGAAAATAATTCTTCAGGAGGAAAAAAAAAAAAATATCAGTAGGCCTACACTGATCCTCGATGACATCATTTATGTTCATCATATTCACCAACGTTTTCTACCAAATTATTTCACATTCTTATCTATGTCCATTGATTTTTAATTACTTTTTTCTTCCTTCTAAAAAAATATTTTCTGTACCGCCACGTAAGATTAATATTTGAGGAGAAAAATTCGCTCCGGCGCCGGGGATCGAACCCGGGTCCTTGGTTCTACGTACCAAGCGCTCTGACCACTGAGCTACGGCGAATTCAATCCACAGCACCGGACCTATGTCTGTACAGATTACTGTGCACTTAACTGCGGAATCCCGGCCAAATAAGTCGCTCAGCTGAGTGCACTCCTAGTACAATGGCAGTTGACATTGGACATATACGTCAACATATTATATGCCTAACTTGGAGTCAGGCCACAAAGGGAAACATTGAAGGAGGAGGGTTAGGTCCGGTGCTGTGGATTGAATTCGGCGTATCTCAGTGGTCAGAGCGCTTGGTACGTAGAACCAAGGACCCGGACTCGATCCCCGGCGCCGGAGAGAATTTTTCTCCTCAAATATTAATTGTCAATATTACAGAGATTATTCTGTATGACAAATTAATAAATATATAATAGCCACGTAAGAGGTTTCATAAAAACAACAACGATATGTTTCTACATGGGTATTATTTATAACACTAAGTTGTATGACGTAGAGGAGGTTCTGAATATGGCGCCCATTCAGCTCATTCCACACATTGCAACGTCGCTCAGTTTACTTTCGAACACGTTCAAAGATGACTGGCTTCGTTTCTCGCTTGAAGTTTCTCTAAACTATTCATCATTTCGTTGATTAGACTATACAATATCCTGAAGAAAAGGTGGATTT